>NC_091186.1:12876966-12939466 GCF_040958095.1 Procambarus clarkii
GGTGAAGGGCAGGGAAGGTGGTGAAGGGCAGGGAAGGTAATGAAGGGCAGGGAAGGTGGTGAAGGGTTGGGAAGGTGGTGAAGGGCAGGGAAGGTGGTGAAGGGCAGGGAAGGTGGTGAAGGGCAGGGAAGGTGGTGAAGGGCAGGGAAGGTGGTGAAGGGCAGGGAAGGTAATGAAGGGCAGGGAAGGTGGTGAAGGGTAGGGAAGGTGGTGAAGGGCAGGGAAGGTGGTGAAGGGCAGGGAAGGTGGTGAAGGGCAGGGAAGCTAGTAACCCTCTCATCAAAAACAAACCACTCACACAGAATCTTTCCGTATCAGAAAATACTACTTAACCATTCAATGCACAGAACGCAGCAGTCATTCCTAATCTACAATACTAATAAGTAATCCCATAGGCACACACACACATTAATAACAATGTACCCACAAATAGCCAAAAATCGACAACTAGGGGGCTACGAGCGGCTACCAGGACCACATAGTCTGGCCTACACAGTAGTCAACCCACATTAACCCTCTGCCGTGTTGCCATATCACTCGGGTCGGCTTCCCGGACTCAAAATATCCTGTGATCTCATTTCCTTCAGATATACTATGGCTTCACCGCCACGAAAACATTCGCACTACACCCTAACACCTGCAGTGCTACCGTGTAGTGAATATATATATATATATATATATATATATAATATATTATATATATATATATATATATATATATATATATATATATATATATATATCCCATCCCGGATCCTCTTCAGCAGTGAGCGAGAATAATGCTGTTATTGTTGGTTTAGATTAAGCAATTCGGAATAAAATTTCCATATAGCACTGGCTATTGTAACACCTATCCTATTCCCTATATTTTCCTTACTACTTTCATTTAGGAGTTACATAAAGTCCATACTGCTGAAGTGTGTAGCTCCTGGGACCCCGCACACGACACTGGACCTCACCAGTGTTCTTTTGGTCGTTCCTACTGACCTTACATTAATATGGTATTATGCCTTTGATACTGTTAACCATAACTATCTCTTGCTTAAACTCCACCATTATGGAATCCGAGGCCTTGCCCTGGACTATATCCGATCCTATCTTAGTGACAGACACCAGTACGTAGCCATCAATGATATAACTTCTCCCACTCTACCATTAACCGTAGGGGTGCCACAGGGCAGCATCCTAGGATCCTCCTGTTTCTTATATACATCAATGATCTGCCAAATGTCTCTAACGGGCTTAAACCTATATTATTTGCTGATGATACTGTCCTCATCTACTCAGACCCCAACCCACACTCATTAAATAATGTTGTAAATATTGAATTTAAAAAGTCAACCAACAAACTCACACTAAACATAGAAAAGATCTACTACATCTTATCTGGAAGCAAATCAACAAATGCAGTTCATCTTCAGATAGACAATGTTAACATCAGCAATAAAAATGATGGAAAGTTCCTTGGCCTATACTTAGACAAGAGACTTAACTTCAGCCCCCACATACAACACATAACCAAGAAAGTGTCTAAAACAGTTGGTATACTTTCTAAAATCAGATATTATGTTCCAAACTCTGTTCTCCTCTCACTATACTATGCACTAATCTATCCCTATCTTACATACAGTATCTGTGCATGGGGTTCAGCCACTGCAAACCACCTCAAGCCCATCATCACCCAGCAAAAATCTGCTATCAGAACAATAACAAACTCTGTTTTCAGACAACACTCAGTCCCTCTGTTTAAATCCCCAAACATCCTAAACATAAACTCACTCCACACATTCTCTTGGGTCATTTACATTTACAAAACCTTGTTCTTAAATACAAATCCTGATCTAAAACTCTTCTTTGACAGATGTAATAGGACTCATTATCACCACACCAGAAATAAATATTTCTTTGATATCCCCAGAGTCAAACTTTATCTGTGTAAAACACTTTATGCAAATAAAGGGACCCAGTCTATGGAACTCACTCCCTAGTGAATTAAAAAGCCGTCCAACTTTTGCCTTATTCAAAAATAAAACCAAAAAGTACCTGATTCCATCTTCATAGTTTTCCTACCTAGTGCTTCAAACCCACACTGTATCTAGTGCTACTCAATCCCCCAATATATGAACCTAAGCTATACAACTTCACCATTGTAATCACTGCTATCATCTTATATCATGGTTGTTATATTGAACGCATATTTTACTACATTATACCTTGAAATACAATAACCCTCAAATAATGCTACAATGTACCCGTTGATAACCCTCAAAATTTATATTAATGTACCTACTAATCTTTGTCAAATTTTCTTACAATGTACCTGTAAACATTTTTTCAATTTTGTTAGAAATTACCTACTTACAATTATCTGTTAGATTAAGGACCTGCCCCGAAACGCTATGCGTGTTAGTGGCTTGACAAGAATGTAGAAACATCAATGCTATGTACTCTCATAAACCCATTGTACCTTCTTGTACAAATATATAAATAGTAACATAAGACCGGGAGGTGAGGAGCTCCGGGTGAGTGTTGCCTCAACAAAGTCTGGTGTGTGAGTGGCGTGCTTGGACCAATCACAGCGCGTCCTTGCAAAACGGCTTGAATTCCACTTCGCTCTGATTGGTTCCCGCGCACGACATCCTGAACCGTTCCCATGACAACGGCTTGTATCTCCCTTCTGGAAAGTTCTAACGTTGTCTGCCGTTAGCAGAAATCACTCCCCCCCCACCCCCCACCTAACTTCTTAGCACCAGCAAAATTTAACTCACACTGATCCTACCCTACGTTCATCTAGGTTCATTACGACCTCAAGAAACGGTTGAATGAATTAAAAAAGGGCAAGAGAGCAAAAACAGCTTTGGTAATGGCTGGGCCACATCCCAGACTGTGGCGTGGGGTCACATCCCAGACTATGGCGTGGGGTCACATCCCAGACTGTGGCGTGGGGTCACATCCCAGACTGTGGCTGGGTCACATCCCAGACTGTGGCTGGGCCACATCCCAGACTGTGGCGTGGGGTCACATCCCAGACTGTGGCTGGGTCACATCCCAGACTGTGGCTGGGCCACATCCCAGACTGTGGCGTGGGGTCACATCCCAGACTATGGCGTGGGGTCACATCCCAGACTGTGGCGTGGGGTCACATCCCAGACTGTGGCTGGGTCACATCCCAGACTGTGGCTGGGCCACATCCCAGACTGTGGCGTGGGGTCACATCCCAGACTGTGGCTGGGCCACATCCCAGACTGTGGCGTGGGGTCACATCCCAGACTGTGGCTGGGCCACATCCCAGACTGTGGCTGAGCCACATCCCAGACTGTGGCGTGGGGTCACATCCCAGACTGTGGCTGGGCCACATCCCAGACTGTGGCTGGGCCACATCCCAGACTGTGGCTGGGCCACATCCCAGACTGTGGCGTGGGGTCACATCCCAGACTGTGGCTGGGCCACATCCCAAACTGTGGCTGAGCCACATCCCAGACTGTGGCGTGGGGTCACATCCCAGACTGTGGCTGGGTCACATCCCAGACTGTGGCTGGGTCACATCCCAGACTGTGGCTGGGCCACATCCCAGACTGTGGCTGGGCCACATCCCAGACTGTGGCGTGGGTCACATCCCAGACTGTGGCTGGGCCACATCCCAGACTGTGGCTGGGTCACATCCCAGACTGTGGGTGGGCCACATCCCAGACTGTGGCTGGGTCACATCCCAGACTGTGGCTGGGCCACATCCCAGACTGTGGCTGGGCTACATCCCAGACTCTGGCTGGGTCACATCCCAGACTGTGGCTGGGCCACATCCCAGACTCTGGCTGGGTCACATCCCAGACTCTGGCTGGGCCACATCCCAGACTGTGGCTGGGCCACATCCCAGACTGTGGCTGGGCCACATCCCAGACTCTGGCTGGGTCACATCCCAGACTGTGGCTGGGCCACATCCCAGACTGTGGCTGGGCCACATCCCAGACTCTGGCTGGGTCACATCCCAGACTGTGGCTGGGCCACATCTTAGACTCTGGCTGGGTCACATCCCAGACTGTGGCTGGGCCACATCCCAGACTGTGGCTGGGCCACATCCCAGACTGTGGCTGGGCCACATCCCAGACTCTGGCTGGGTCACATCCCAGACTGTGGCTGGGCCACATCCCAGACTCTGGCTGGGTCACATCCCAGACTGTGGCTGGGCCACATCCCAGACTCTGGCTGGGTCACATCCCAGACTGTGGCTGGGCCACATCCCAGACTGTGACTGGGCCACATCCCAGACTGTGGCTGGGCCACATCCCAGACTGTGGCTGGGTCACATCCCAGACTGTGGCTGGGCCACATCCCAGACTGTGGCTGGGCCACATCCCAGACTCTGGCTGGGCCACATCCCAGACTCTGGCTGGGTCACATCCCAGACTGTGGCTGGGCCACATCCCAGACTCTGGCTGGGTCACATCCCAGACTGTGGCTGGGCCACATCCCAGACTCTGGCTGGGTCACATCCCAGACTGTGGCTGGGCCACATCCCAGACTCTGGCTGGGTCACATCCCAGACTGTGGCTGGGCCACATCCCAGACTCTGGCTGGGTCACATCATCACACCCAACTGAACTTACCAAGCTTACAGATTTAATATGACACAAAACGTTCAATTTAAAAGAGTAAGACGCTATAATATTATCACCTCAGAGTGCAAGATGAACCAAGATATCCAGTTTACAGATACACGATAACAATTTCCTCACGAGCTTAACTACGCCACACCATAAACAATAACACACAGTAACTCCACCACAGTTCTCTGAGAGAAGGGCTTATAGCCAGCAGGTAGTGAAGACTGACCGGGGGACCGTCCAGGATAGATATAAGCTTCTCCCTGGTGGTGAAGACGGGCTTGGTCAGGCCGCCCCTCGCCGCCGGGCTGAAGAAGTACAGGGAGCGCCCTCCGACCTTCGTCCTGTGAGGGGAAGAAGAGACATAACACTTGTCAAACACCGCACCTTGTTTGGCTCTGACATTGGGCTTGAGGCCCATCACCCACGGTGGGGGATGGGTGTTAAAGCAAGAGTTTACAACTACTTTAGTCCTGAATATACACACACACAATCTGCTGGAAGCTATACTCATAAAAGAAAAAACCAGCTTAAATATACCGAGTATAACTACTTGGATACCTTGCCTACGCTTAGACCCAGACCTCGCCATACACCACTGGATATCGAGAGGTCTCACAACCTTACCCCATTGTGTGGCTTCCATCCCCCATTATGCCCCTATTTCTTTACTGATGTGTGATTACTTCACTTTAATTACCTCCCCCCCCCCGGTTGCATTGTGCAGTTGCATCCTGGTGGAGGGTCAGTAGTTGTACAGTGAAGGGTGGGAAGGACCTCAACACCAGCCTAAACATACACACAGGCTGCCTGTCCCTTAACCAAATGAATTAATTATGGAAAATGCTAATCATTTGATTTGCAAAGCTTTATTTTGCAACATCAAATCTTTCACCACTCTTAGTATATTTTAAACCAAATCTTCGCTGCGACATCTGAGGTCGCAATGTTCTTCTCTTGCCTTTTCTAACAGCCGGCTCCAAGTCTCTGGCTGATGCCGGATTTGTGGTTGATGTCTCTGATGCGTCACAAGAGTGGAGCCGGACCTCGGAGCTGCTCGCACACATACTTTATTCACACACAAAAGTCGTTTGATATTTTGGTTAGAGTCTGCAGGCACCTTTCACCACCATTGATATCATGCATCCTTTCCATGCATAAAATGCAGTACGCACGATATATATATATATATATATATATATATATATATATATATATATATATATATATATATATATATATATGTATGTATATATATATATATATATATATATATATATATATATATATATATATATATATATGTATGTATATATATATATATATATATATATATATATATATATATATATATATATATATATATATATATGTATGTATATATATATATATATATATATATATATATATATATATATATATATATATATATATATATATATATATATATATATATATGAATTGCCTCAAGAATTTGTAATCTTCTTGAATCTTGGGTTTTGTCTATTATGCAAGTATTCTTGTTCAACATTTCTCTTGTTAGAGTAATGTCATGGGCTTGTCTCATGTGATTCCTAGGGGCACCAGATTGAAGATGGCATGTCAAACGCCTCGTCAGCTTAGTCGACGTCATACCTATGTACTTACATTGAAGGTTACATCCTTCGTGGGGGCAAGTGTACATGTATACAACGCTTGACTGCTGTAGAGGGTTCTCCGTCGGCTTCGGCCTGTTTTTGATAAGGAGTTCGGAAGTCTTCTTGGTTTTGTAGAATATTATCAGGTTTATGTTTTGGTTAGGAGTAATGCTTTTTACTCCTTTACGGATTATTTCTTTCATTATTCTTTCCTCTTTTATATGTTCACTGTGCATGGTTGATTTGTAATATAATTTTATTGGAGGTGTTGTGGTTTCTGTTCTAGGTTCTGAATTATACCAACGGTCCAAGTGTCTTCTTATAGCAGCGTTTATTTCCGCGTTGCTAACCAAAAACATAAACCAAAAACATAAACCTGATAATATTCTACAAAACCAAGAAGACTTCCGAACTCCTTATCAAAAACAGGCCGAAGCCGACGGAGAACCCTCTACAGCAGTCAAGCGTTGTATACATGTACACTTGCCCCCACGAAGGATGTAACCTTCAATGTAAGTACATAGGTATGACGTCGACCAAGCTGACGAGGCGTTTGACATGCCATCTTCAATCTGGTGCCCCTAGGAATCACATGAGACAAGCCCATGACATTACTCTAACAAGAGAAATGTTGAACAAGGATACTTGCATAATAGACAAAACCCAAGATTCAAGAAGATTACAAATTCTTGAGGCAATTCACATAAGAATAGAGCGACCTACCATGAACACCCAAATCACGGAAGTATATATATATATATATATATATATATATATATTGTGACGATAATCTCCTTCAAGAGATTGAGCCTGCTCTTCCCTCCAAAATTACGTCTTCACAATTATATAAAAAGACTATGGAAGAAATGTCCAACAACGACAACAACACCAGCAAGGCTTGCAAGGGTGAGCAGAAACGTATGCAGCCCGCCACCTGTTCGGACCCAAATCACCAAACTACCCGTTGATCGCTACGGCTCCGCTGATTGGTCGCCGGTCTGGCTGCACCTGCACTCGCCCCCCAATACTACCTGATGTCGGGGGTCGCCCCAACATCAGTCTTCAGAATGTTCCGTGCTTTCGTAGCCAGCACTCCTCCCAGCTAGACGTTAGCGTGTACTGAGAGAGGTGGTGGCTTTAAGCCAATATTCCAGCACCTCCCACTTAACTTTTGTTTTGCACTTCTTATTATTTTGCCTTAACGTAACTTTCATTGTGTCATTTAAGTATTCTTATTATTTTGATTCATTGATTTTATTATACATATTTGTTTGTCCATATTTTCATGTTTTGATTTATTTAACGTAATTAAAATTTCATTGTTAAAGTTTTACTTGTGTTTTGTGTGTCTTCTCCTTACCTTACCACAGACGAAGTTCCAGTTTTTCTATTTTTTTTATAACTATGTGACGAGGCCATACCCCTAGCATTAAACAGCCGAACACCAACGCGTTACCGTCACAAGTTATATGGGGGCCTGTCCTAGGAGCCTCACTCAGGTACTGGTGCCAAGTGGTAATTTATGGTAAGCGTATTTAACTCTGTTAACGTAGCTTTACTATTTTTCATTCAATTTCATTTTTTATAAGGTGCGGTGTATTGTGCATTACGAGAGTAACATATAGTGAAGGTGAGACAACTTTGGATTACGTGGTGACTGTAGGCCGCAGTCATACTCTTAATTGGTCATCTCTCCCTCCATGTTATTACTCGTATTTACCATCTATGTCCCTTGAATATTTCTCATTCTGACAGATCATCATATTGGTACCCTGGTACTGTGGTCTGCCCCGGGTCAAGAGTACCCAATCTTCTGCAATCTGACTGTAGGAGGACAAAGAGGGCCATAGTTCCTCTAGCTCGAACTTTAGTTGCTGAATTGGGACCTCAGCAGCAGTTCTCGTCACCAGTTGACACCTCGCACCCCTACACGTCAGTCAGAGATGATGATACATACAACGGTAGGGAATTAGCTTATTTTTTCAGAGCACAAAAGTTCGCTAATTCTGTAAGTATCATATTAAATTCAGTGGGAAAAACTTGCTTTATGTCCTATAGAGACTTGGCAAGGTATGCCTACATTCTTGGACTACCAATTTTACTTTTGAAGCATTTAACTGTTTCATTTGTTTTCGAAACTTTGTTTCATTTGTTAGTAGGATTTTCTTGCCCTTATTCTCTTACATGAGTACCGGGTACAAGATTTCCTGCGCCCTTGATTTAATTTAATCATTTAATATCTTTCACTTAACGTTAATTGTTAAAGATCACACAGGATAGGTACCAGTTGCCACGTTGTCCTGTTTCTGACATTTCATTATTGAACATTCGTGTACCTTTATTTGCTAATTTCACCATGTTTCGTCTCCAAACTTTCCGTGCAAATCCAGCAGGTGAAATAGGGACTTTAAGTCGTGCCAAGAGGACTGAACTACAAACTCTTGCACATGAGTATCAACTAGAAGTTCCCTACCAAGCCAACAAAAATGACCTACACAACCTGTTGCTGGATTACTATTTAGAGCAAGGTAAGATAGACTCTGAAACTCATGAAACTTACTATATTGCAGAGAAAACTGACTTGGCAACGATGAAACTTAAACTAGAGCTGGCCAAGATTGAACGTGAGCAGCAAAGGGAAGCCCTCGAACAACAAGAACGAGCAGCTGCCATACGAAGGGAAGAACAAGAACGTGAGATTGCCTTACTCCAGGAGCGGGAACGCATACGGCTTGAAACCAAACAACGCGAGTTGGAAATGCAACGTGAACATGACAAGCAACAAGCGACTCTGGCTCTTGAGTGTCGTCAACGGGAATACACGTTGGAAACTTCACACCTCGCTCAACGCCAGCAAGCTACTGCCAATCTTCCCGTCAGTTTTAATATATCACATGCAAGTAAGTTAATGCCATCCTTTGTAGAAGCAGAAGTTGATGTGTTCTTTACCACCTTTGAAACCCTTGCTAATCAACTCAGTTGGCCTGTCGACCAATGGGCCACACTTCTCAGAGTCCATCTTACAGGTAGAGCTGCAGTCACACTCAGTACTTTGGCGTCTGAGAATGACTACTACACTCTGAAACAAGCAGTGTTAGACGCCTACCTACTCTCTACTGAAAGTTATAGAAGGAAATTCCGTGACCACCTGAAGGCAAGTACCACTACCTTCCTCGAGTTTGCTAACACGAAACGGAGGTATTTCATGAAATGGCTGGAAGCAGCACATGTCTCTACTTTTACAGAACTCGTCAACCTGATGCTTGTTGAAGAATTCTTGAGACGTGTGCCGCCTCCTGTCCGCCTCTACTTAGCAGATAAAGAAGAAACCGACTACCTGAAGTGTGCTAAGTCGGCTGACACTTACAGCCTCATCCACCGGCTGACACCTGAACCATCCTCCAGTAAGAAGTCGTGGTACAGTTACGAGAAGGTGAGCCCCGATCAAGCTGGTTCACAACTGTACTGCAAGTATTGTAGACTCTATGGACATACCATAGACAAGTGTGGTAAGTCTCAATACAAGGGAACCACTGACCAACAACGACCCAAACCAACTCCTCCTAAGTCCGGTAAGCCTGTGATGAATGTTGGTGTTGATGTTAATGATCTTTCTCTTTTCAGTAACCACCTGTATACTGGAACTGTCTCTGCCAACGGTTCAAATCCGGAGGGACGTTTCAAATTGAAGATCTTGAGGGACACAGCGGCTCTACAATCGATCATCTTGAAGTCTGCTGTGCCCAACATAGTCTACACCGGGGAAACAGTCTTCATCACTGACCTCACTGCTACCACTCCATACCCTCTCGCCAGAGTCCACCTGGATTGTCCCTACGTGAACGGGGAAGTCCAAGTCGCCGTCAGGGAAAAGCCTTTTCCCATGCCTGGAGTGCAACTTCTCCTAGGCAACGACTTGGCAGAAGACCTGCAACCAACCAACCTGATCGTCATGGACAAACCCCAGGTGTGTAACTCTGTGCCAAGTAACCCTATTCTTGAGTATGTTCCAGCAGAGGTTCAAGAGAGTGATGAAGTTTCTCCTCCGGTTCTCGTGACCACCCGTGCACAAGCCGCACGTCCACAGCCAGCTGACTCTACTGCTACCGCTGTCCCTCAAGACCCTCAGAAACTACCCCCGCATCTGACCAAGTTGGAGTTCCGTAAGTTGCAGAGGGAAGATCTTACTTTAACACCATTGTTTTTCCAGGCTGAGACTCAACCCGACAGTATTCCTGGGTTCTTCCTAGAGAACGACTTGCTCTACCGCAGATATAGACCCAGTAAACTGAAGGAGGAGGACGATTGGGCCAACACCGAACAACTTGTGATTCCCACCAGCCTGCGGCCCACTATTCTACACCTGGCCCACGGAGCATTCTCCCACTACGGCTTCAACAAGACTTACCATGGGATTCGTCAAGACTACTACTGGCCAGGTATGGTAAACAACGTCAAACAGTACGTAAAACAGTGTCATACATGTCAGATGGCAGGCAAACCGAACGTCTCCATTCCCAGAGCACCACTGATTCCCATACAGGTGCCTGCGGAACCTTTCCACAGACTCATAATAGACTGTGTTGGTCCTTTACCTCGGACCAGTTCAGGTAACGCCTACATCCTAACCATCCTGTGTCCTACCACCAGATTTCCCATAGCAGTTCCAGTGAAGAACATCACGGCTGCTACGGTTATCAAACATCTATTGAAGATCTTCACTCAATACGGATTTCCCAGGGAGATTCAAAGTGACTGTGGCACCAACTTCACCAGTGATCTCTTCAAAAGGACACTGGAGGAGTTCAACATCAAACAGGTATTGTCCAGCCCCTATCATCCTGCTTCACAGGGTTCTCTTGAACGTAGTCATCAGACCATCAAAGCACTCTTGAAAAAGTTTTGTAGTGAAACCTCAAAGGATTGGGATAAGCAGATTGACCTAATAATGTGTATTTTCAGAAGTCTCCCCAATGAGTCCCTAGGAGTATCTCCTTATGAGATGCTCTACGGCCGTAAGTGCCGTACTCCCCTTAAGGCTTTCAAAGACTCTCTCAGAGATGCCACCTTCAGTGAGCATCAGAATGTGCCCCAGTTTCTTCAAAACCTTCAGCACATTCTAGAGAGAGTCCACCGCTTTGCCCATGATAATCTATTGAAAGCCCAGGTGAGAATGAAGACTCATTACGACCAGACCAGCAAAGTAAGAAAATTCAAGCCGGGAGACTTCGTCCTTGCTTATTTCCCTATCCCAGGTTCACCTTTACAAAACAGATTTTCAGGACCCTACTGCGTCAAAGAGTGCAGGAATAATAATAATTATGTGATAGAGACTCCTGATAGGCGGCGGAAGACCCAGCTGTGCCACGTCAACCTCCTGAAGCAATATAATGGTACTCCTCCCACTGTCTTGACTAATTATTCCACATTCACAGAACCCTACATCCACAGTGAGACCTTCCCAGCTTCTTCTCCCGAAAGCACTGACAAGGAGTCGGCGCTTTCTAATTCCAAAATCCTTAATGATCTTCCCAAATGCTTTCAGGATAATAATCGTGCTCCTATGCCCTCTTCTAATTCCACTCTCACCTCGTCAGATAAGCCCTTCATCCTCCATGTCGACGCCAATGGTACCGACGTGGGTGGTGTCGTGATGCAGCAACGAGGCGAGAAGAATACACCTGTCAGCGACTACTGCTACAAGGATCTACGGAACAATTGGCAAGGAGCTACTCTTCCTCATCCTGAAGCTTCAGCACTTCACTCCACACCTGAAAAGTGCTCGGTCCACCATCAATACGGACCACACCACCCTACACCTCCTGCAGCACGCCCACTTCTCATCTCAACGTCTTCTACTATGGGCTTGCTAACTGCAGAAATTCAACCTGGAGACACGCTATACCAAGAGTCTGACAACATCTTAGCCCATGATCTCTCCAGAGTTTATGAAGTAGAAGCAACTCCATCTAATACTCCACCACATAACGACGTACTTCTTCCAGAACCGCAGGCTTCGGGGGAGAGTTGTGACGATAATCTCCTTCAAGAGATTGAGCCTGCTCTTCCCTCCAAAATTACGTCTTCACAATTATATAAAAAGACTATGGAAGAAATGTCCAACAACGACAACAACACCAGCAAGGCTTGCAAGGGTGAGCAGAAACGTATGCAGCCCGCCACCTGTTCGGACCCAAATCACCAAACTACCCGTTGATCGCTACGGCTCCGCTGATTGGTCGCCGGTCTGGCTGCACCTGCACTCGCCCCCCAATACTACCTGATGTCGGGGGTCGCCCCAACATCAGTCTTCAGAATGTTCCGTGCTTTCGTAGCCAGCACTCCTCCCAGCTAGACGTTAGCGTGTACTGAGAGAGGTGGTGGCTTTAAGCCAATATTCCAGCACCTCCCACTTAACTTTTGTTTTGCACTTCTTATTATTTTGCCTTAACGTAACTTTCATTGTGTCATTTAAGTATTCTTATTATTTTGATTCATTGATTTTATTATACATATTTGTTTGTCCATATTTTCATGTTTTGATTTATTTAACGTAATTAAAATTTCATTGTTAAAGTTTTACTTGTGTTTTGTGTGTCTTCTCCTTACCTTACCACAGACGAAGTTCCAGTTTTTCTATTTTTTTTATAACTATGTGACGAGGCCATACCCCTAGCATTAAACAGCCGAACACCAACGCGTTACCGTCACAATATATATATATATATATATATATATATATATATATATATATATATTAGTCCAGGCTGCTTGTCTCAAAATCTTAGCTCTCTTAAAGAAATTTTCTTGATTGTTGCTTTCTTCTGTTCTTCATCCTGTCACTTCCCCCTCTTCCTTAGGTCTCCTTCCACTTCCTCTTCCTCCTCCTTCCTGCTCTCCCACAGTGCCCCTATCACCCCTCTCCAGATAAGGGAGGCGATGCCAGAGGTGTAGTTATTACCAGTCGTTTTCATTACTCTCAACATCGACCTCCTCTCCTCAAACCTATCTCCGTCTTTCCCTTTCTCCAGGGGCCCCCTGAGTGCCCCTTGCAGGTCTTCCTTTGTGCCTCTTGCAGGCCTCCCTTAGTACCCCCTTGCAGGCCTCCCTTAGTGCCCCCTTGCAGGCCTCCCTTAGTGCCCCCTTGCAGGCCTCCCTTAGTGCCCCCTTGCAGGCCTCCCTTAGTGCCCCCTTTCCAGGCCTCCCTTAGTGCCCCCTTGCAGGCCTCCCTTAGTGCCCCCTTGCAGGTCTCCCTTAGTGCCCCCTTTCCAGGCCTCCCTTAGTGCCCCCTTGCAGGCCTCCCTTAGTGCCCCCTTGCAGGCCGCCCTCCGACCTCTCCTCCATCCATGCAAGTATCTATCAACTGTTTCCCTCCCTCAAATCAAGCCTCATTCTGCCAGTCTCTCACGCCCTCTAAACCTCCCGTTACTCTCCTATCGTGCCTCCATGCCTCCCTCCCTTCTGTCGCTCCCTCCCCTCTGTTGCTCCCTCCCCTCTGTTGCTCCCTGCCCTCTGTTGCTCCCTGCCCTCTGTTGCTCCCCTCTGTTGCTATGCTCACTTGTGACTAAAGACCACATGTTCTGTGGTGATGTGGCGAGGGACGAGGCGCTCCAGCAGCTGGTGGTCGTAAGGGCTGCAGTTGACCACACTGGCTGGAGGCCTCACCTCCTGCTGCTGCTGCTGCTGCTGCTGGGAGCTGCTCATGTTGTTGTTGGAGTCGTTTTTCACTGTGATTCTTTTGCTATTAGAGCTATTGATCTTGTCTGTGATGTTGCAGTGAAGAGGGCTGTTGGTCCTGCTGCAGTGAAGGGGGCTGTTGGTCTTGCTGCAGTGAAGGGGACTGTTGGTCCTGCTGCAGTGAAGGGGGCTGTTGGTCTTGCTGCAGTGAAGGGGGCTGTTGGTCCTGCTGGCGATGCCACCAGAGAAAGTCCCACTGTTGTTGGGGCTGTAAATCTTGGCAGGAACACTACTGTTGCTGCTGCTGTTGTTGCTGCTGTACATTCTGCCGATGCTGTGCTGTACGTCTTTCTGGAAATAAAAATATCATATATCATATATCTTTGGAGAGAGAGAGAGAGAGAGAGAGAGAGAGAGAGAGAGAGAGAGAGAGAGAGAGAGAGAGAGAGAGAGAGAGAGAGAGAGAGAGGGTAAGGGGAAGAGCGAGAGTAATCTCTGGGCACCACCGGGTAGCCACTGAACATAATGTCATCAGTCGTGTACTGAGAAGTGTCATCAGCAGGTAACTCGACAATACGTACACATTACCACGTATTAGCGTATCACTCGTATCTCTTAAGTCCATCACGAAGACTCCAAAACCCACACCCTGCACTTTGTGTGTAACCTGCAAAATATTGACTGTGACCGCTATTTTCAGCTTATTAGAGTGTTTACTGTCACCGCGGGTCACGCTATGGTCACGCCACCATGTTCCTCGTGCCCACCCATCCACAAAACAGCTCGTATCTCGAAGGTATTGCTGAAAAATACTGGGTAAATAGGCATCTATCTTGTAAAATGGCCGTCATCTTGGAAAAATATTGAAAATTCTTGGCGACTTTTCATCTGTAATGGCTTTTAAAGTTGTTAGAAACATGTGTGGCAAGTGTATGACAACCAACAGCTTAGCTGGGATGTGTATAACATATGTATTACATGGTCTCTCTCTCTCTCTCTCTCTCTCTCTCTCTCTCTCTCTCTCTGTCTCAGATAATGTAATTCTGCAACTTGAAAGTATTAAAGTTCATCGTTATCGAGGTTACCATAAAATTGAACGATTACACGTCGAGAGGAAATATAAAAACTCTATGGAAAACACATCTGCAATTCCATTTCAGATTTCTTTTTTTTTTTAACTGTACGGGGTTCACTATAAATGTTAATATTTCCTAAAGCATGGCACTAGGGCTGACCACAACTATGACACATACCCCCTCCATGTTTTATGTTGGATAGTTGAGAGAGAGACTGCCTCCAAGCGTCAGCTCTTCTACTCTGACTGACAGACTAACAGAGATATAGAGACATCCTATTTTATAGATATAAATATGTTTGTAAACATAGCATTTACATCAGTGAAGTAATTTACATTGTAAGCTGTATATAGGTTTGTACCAATATATGTCTCCAATTAGATGTTGTAAGTTACATGTTTACTTTTGTCTACCTGCTGCTGGTTCCGGGGGTCCAACGTTCCTGCGGCCCGGTCTCTGGCCAGGCCTCTTGGTGCTCTGGTCAACCAGGCTGTTGGACGCAGCTGCTCGCAGCCTGACCTGGGTAATCCATAAGCTAAACAGAGTACTGTAAATATATAAATACCAACAAATATTTCTTGCTAATATATATTTAATATATATTTTACCATATCTGACTGACAAGTAATTCATTCATTACGTTAAAAAACCCACTTATTCCTTTTTGAGAAAGTTTTGTAAATATATATTAATGGAAGACAATTAGTGTCAGTCAATCCTTCTATTGAGGGATTCTATTCTTCAATAAAGGGAAAAAGGATGATTTATTGAGAGTATGGAAGAGACAGGGATTCCATACATAGTGTATGGAGAGACTGGGATCCACACACAGTGTATGGGAGAGACAGGGATCCCATACATAGTGTATGAGAGAGACAGAGATCCCCCACAGGGTATGGGACAGAGATCCCCTCACAGTGTATGGGAGAGACAGAGATCCCCTCACAGTGTATGGGAGAGACAGAGATCCCCTCACAGTGTATGGGAGAGACAGAGATCCCATACACAGTGTATGGGAGAGACAGAGATCCCCACACAGTGTATGGGAGAGACAGAGATCCCCTCACAGTGTATGGGAGAGACAGAGATCCCATACACAGTGTATGGGAGAGACAGAGATCCCCCCACAGTGTATGGGAGAGACACAGATCCCCACACAGTGTATGGGAGAGACAGAGATCCCCTCACAGTGTATGGGAGAGACAGAGATCCCCACACAGTGTATGGGAGAGACAGAGATCCCCTCACAGTGTATGGGAGAGACAGAGATCCCATACACAGTGTATGGGAGAGACAGAGATCCCCCCACAGTGTATGGGAGAGACACAGATCCCCACACAGTGTATGGGAGAGACAGAGATCCCCCTCACAGTGTATGGGACAGACAGAGATCCTCTGAGTCCCATTCGTGGAATTGTTAGCTTAAAAGCAACATTAATATCTCATTCTATCCCTGACCATTCCGTCCAGTATGCACTAAATAATAAACATATGACTTTATTTTGATATATTTTGTTATTTTATTTATATATACAAGAGTTCCTGCTATTGAGAAAGATGAGGAAAGGGAAATTGATGTGCTCAACAACTTAACAATTCATTAAAACATGTACAATATATATATATATATATATATATATATATATATATATATATATATATATATATATATATATATATAAACAGGGGCATTACTAATTATACACTAATGGGCCAGCCAAAATCCCAGTTCCAATCAGCAGGGACGAATGGGTATTAGTGCACCAGAAACTTATTAATTAAATCAATACTCCCCAGTAACCACTTAGCCCGGGTACATAACTAACCTACAGGAAGGTGTTCACTGTAACTCCACTAACACACATCAGCTACAAAGCCTCGCTACACGAGACTATGTTGATGAATCTTGTGGCCACCTTTCCTCATTACCTAACTCCATCACAATAACCTAATTCAAAAGGCAAAGGAAAAAAAATTATCAAAACCCAATAGACGGTAGAACGACGGTTTTGCGTTATGCAGGTCGGTGTTCAATCCCCCGACTGTCCACAAGTGGTTGGGGGCACCATTCCTTCCCTCCGTCCCATCCCAAATCCTTATCCTGATCCCTTCCCAGTGCTAAATAGTCGTAATGGCTTGGCGCTTCCCCCCCCCCCTCTGATAGTTCCATTCCCGTCCAACCACAAGTAGATGAGGGACAAAAATAAAAGCTTTCCTCCTCGCCACACGGAACTAAGCGTATGGCGGCCGCGTGTTGAAGCTCTCAACATCGGCAGATGCAACATTTCCTTGCCTCACTTATGACAAAAATCACAGCTGCCACCAGCGTGTGACGAGCCATAAGTCAGACAAGCCATACGATGAGAGGCAAACATTTCACAAGCTCACTCAATGATATGGAGGAAAAACAAAACATAAAGCAATTCTTTCGTGGCTGTTGTGAAAAATTTCCCGGGGCAGGGGTGGAAAATGACAAAAAGATCTTATTCAAGAACTGTTTAAAGAAATTGTATCGTCTGGGTCGCTACATGAACATAAAAGTTCATTTTCTGGATAAGTCTCCTTGATAAGGTTGCTGGAGGTCTATGTGAGGTGAGTCAGAAGCCAGGTGAGGGTCTATGTGAGGTGAGTCAGGAGCCAGGTGAGGGTCTATGTGAGGTGAGTCAGGAGCCAGGTGAGGGTCTATGTGAGGTGAGTCAGGAGCCAGGTGAGGGTCTATGTGAGGTGAGTCAGGAGCCAGGTGAGGGTCTATGTGAGGTGAGTCAGGAGCCAGGTGAGGGTCTATGTGAGGTGAGTCAGGAGCCAGGTGAGGGTCTATGTGAGGTGAGTCAGGAGTCAGGTGAGGGTCTATGTGAGGTGAGTCAGGAGCCAGGTGGAGGTCTATGTGAGGTGAGTCAGGTGGAGGTCTATGTGAGGTGAGTCAGGAGCCAGGTGAGGGTCTATGTGAGGTGAGTCAGAAGCCAGGTGAGGGTCTATGTGAGGTGAGTCAGGAGCCAGGTGGAGGTCTATGTGAGGTGAGTCAGGTGGAGGTCTATGTGAGGTGAGTCAGGAGCCAGGTGAGGGTCTATGTGAGGTGAGTCAGGAGCCAGGTGAGGGTCTATGTGAGGTGAGTCAGGAGCCAGGTGAGGGTCTATGTGAGGTGAGTCAGGAGCCAGGTGAGGGTCTATGTGAGGTGAGTCAGGAGCCAGGTGAAGGTCTATGTGAGGTGAGTCAGGAGCCAGGTGAGGGTCTATGTGAGGTGAGTCAGGAGCCAGGTGAGGGTCTATGTGAGGTGAGTCAGGAGCCAGGTGAGGGTCTATGTGAGGTGAGTCAGGAGCCAGGTGAGGGTCTATGTGAGGTGAGTCAAGAGCCAGGTGAGGGTCTATGTGAGGTGAGTCAGGAGCCAGGTGGAGGTCTATGTGAGGTGAGTCAGGAGCCAGGTGAGGGTCTATGTGAGGTGAGTCAGGAGCCAGGTGGGGGTCTATGTGAGGTGAGTCAGGAGTCAGGTGAGGGTCTATGTGAGGTGAGTCAGGAGCCAGGTGGAGGTCTATGTGAGGTGAGTCAGGTGGAGGTCTATGTGAGGTGAGTCAGGAGCCAGGTGAGGGTCTATGTGAGGTGAGTCAGAAGCCAGGTGAGGGTCTATGTGAGGTGAGTCAGGAGCCAGGTGGAGGTCTATGTGAGGTGAGTCAGGTGGAGGTCTATGTGAGGTGAGTCAGGAGCCAGGTGAGGGTCTATGTGAGGTGAGTCAGGAGCCAGGTGAGGGTCTATGTGAGGTGAGTCAGGAGCCAGGTGAGGGTCTATGTGAGGTGAGTCAGGAGCCAGGTGAGGGTCTATGTGAGGTGAGTCAGGAGCCAGGTGAAGGTCTATGTGAGGTGAGTCAGGAGCCAGGTGAGGGTCTATGTGAGGTGAGTCAGGAGCCAGGTGAGGGTCTATGTGAGGTGAGTCAGGAGCCAGGTGAGGGTCTATGTGAGGTGAGTCAGGAGCCAGGTGAGGGTCTATGTGAGGTGAGTCAAGAGCCAGGTGAGGGTCTATGTGAGGTGAGTCAGGAGCCAGGTGGAGGTCTATGTGAGGTGAGTCAGGAGCCAGGTGAGGGTCTATGTGAGGTGAGTCAGGAGCCAGGTGGAGGTCTATGTGAGGTGAGTCAGGAGCCAGGTGAGGGTCTATGTGAGGTGAGTCAGAAGCCAGGTGAGGGTCTATGTGAGGTGAGTCAGGAGTCAGGTGAGGGTCTATGTGAGGTGAGTCAGGAGCCAGGTGGAGGTCTATGTGAGGTGAGTCAGGTGGAGGTCTATGTGAGGTGAGTCAGGAGCCAGGTGAGGGTCTATGTGAGATGAGTCAGAAGCCAGGTGAGGGTCTATGTGAGGTGAGTCAGGAGCCAGGTGGAGGTCTATGTGAGGTGAGTCAGTGGAGGTCTATGTGAGGTGAGTCAGGAGCCAGGTGAGGGTCTATGTGAGGTGAGTCAGGAGCCAGGTGAGGGTCTATGTAAGGTGAGTCAGGAGCCAGGTGAGGGTCTATGTGAGGTGAGTCAGGAGCCAGGTGAGGGTCTATGTGAGGTGAGTCAGGAGCCAGGTGGAGGTCTATGTGAGGTGAGTCAGGAGCCAGGTGAGGGTCTATGTGAGGTGAGTCAGGAGCCAGGTGGAGGTCTATGTGAGGTGAGTCAGGAGCCAGGTGAGGGTCTATGTGAGGTGAGTCAGGAGCCAGGTGGAGGTCTATGTGAGGTGAGTCAGGTGGAGGTCTATGTGAGGTGAGTCAGGAGCCAGGTGAGGGTCTATGTGAGGTGAGTCAGGAGCCAGGTGAGGGTCTATGTGAGGTGAGTCAGGAGCCAGGTGAGGGTCTATGTGAGGTGAGTCAGAAGCCAGGTGAGGGTCTATGTGAGGTGAGTCAGGAGCCAGGTGGAGGTCTATGTGAGGTGAGTCAGGAGCCAGGTGGAGGTCTATGTGAGGTGAGTCAGGAGCCAGGTGGAGGTCTATGTGAGGTGAGTCAGGAGCCAGGTGAGGGTCTATGTGAGGTGAGTCAGGAGCCAGGTGGAGGTCTATGTGAGGTGAGTCAGGAGCCAGGTGAGGGTCTATGTGAGGTGAGTCAGGAGCCAGGTGGAGGTCTATGTGAGGTGAGTCAGGAGCCAGATGGAGGTCTATGTGAGGTGAGTCAGGAGCCAGGTGGAGGTCTATGTGAGGTGAGTCAGGTGGAGGTCTATGTGAGGTGAGTCAGGAGCCAGGTGAGGGTCTATGTGAGGTGAGTCAGGAGCCAGGTGAGGGTCTATGTGAGGTGAGTCAGGAGCCAGGTGGAGGGTCTATGTGAGGTGAGTCAGGAGCCAGGTGGAGGTCTATGTGAGGTGAGTCAGGAGCCAGGTGAGGGTCTATGTGAGGTGAGTCAGGAGCCAGGTGGAGGTCTATGTGAGGTGAGTCAGGAGCCAGGTGAGGGTCTATGTGAGGTGAGTCAGGAGCCAGGTGAGGGTCTATGTGAGGTGAGTCAGAAGCCAGGTGAGGGTCTATGTGAGGTGAGTCAGGAGCCAGGTGAGGGTCTATGTGAGGTGAGTCAGAAGCCAGGTGAGGGTCTATGTGAGGTGAGTCAGGAGCCAGGTGAGGGTCTATGTGAGGTGAGTCAGGAGCCAGGTGAGGGTCTATGTGAGGTGAGTCAGGAGCCAGGTGGAGGTCTATGTGAGGTGAGTCAGGAGCCAGGTGGAGGGTCTATGTGAGGTGAGTCAGGAGCCAGGTGGAGGTCTATGTGAGGTGAGTCAGGAGCCAGGTGAGGGTCTATGTGAGGTGAGTCAGGAGCCAGGTGGAGGGTCTATGTGAGGTGAGTCAGGAGCCAGGTGAGGGTCTATGTGAGGTGAGTCAGGAGCCAGGTGGAGGTCTATGTGAGGTGAGTCAGGTGGAGGTCTATGTGAGGTGAGTCAGGAGCCAGGTGAGGGTCTATGTGAGGTGAGTCAGGAGCCAGGTGAGGGTCTATGTGAGGTGAGTCAGGAGCCAGGTGGAGGGTCTATGTGAGGTGAGTCAGGAGCCAGGTGGAGGTCTATGTGAGGTGAGTCAGGAGCCAGGTGAGGGTCTATGTGAGGTGAGTCAGGAGCCAGGTGGAGGTCTATGTGAGGTGAGTCAGGAGCCAGGTGAGGGTCTATGTGAGGTGAGTCAGGAGCCAGGTGAGGGTCTATGTGAGGTGAGTCAGAAGCCAGGTGGAGGGTCTATGTGAGGTGAGTCAGGAGCCAGGTGAGGGTCTATGTGAGGTGAGTCAGGAAGCCAGGTGGAGGTCTAGGTGAGGTGAGTCAGGAGCCAGGTGAGGGTCTATGTGAGGTGAGTCAGGAGCCAGGTGGAGGTCTATGTGAGGTGAGTCAGGTGGAGGGTCCTATGTGAGGTGAGTCAGGAGCCAGGTGAGGGTCTATGTGAGGTGAGTCAGGAAGCCAGGTGAGGGTCTATGTGAGGTGAGTCAGGAGCCAGGTGAGGGTCTATGTGAGGTGAGGTCAGGAAGCCAGGTGAGGGTCTATGTGAGGTGAGTCAAGGAGCCAGGTGAGGTCTATGTGAGGTGAGTCAGGAAGCCAGGTGAGGGTCTATGTGAGGTGAGTCAGAGAGCCAGGTGAGGGTCTATGTGAGGTGAGTCAGGAGCCAGGTGAGGGTCTATGTGAGGTGAGTCAGGAGCCAGGTGAGGGTCTATGTGAGGTGAGTCAGAAGCCAGGTGAGGGTCTATGTGAGGTGAGTCAGAAGCCAGGTGAGGGTCTATGTGAGGTGAGTCAGGAGCCAGGTGGAGGTCTATGTGAGGTGAGTCAGGAGCCAGGTGAGGGTCTATGTGAGGTGAGTCAGAAGCCAGGTGAGGGTCTATGTGAGGTGAGTCAGGAGCCAGGTGGAGGTCTATGTGAGGTGAGTCAGGAGCCAGGTGGAGGTCTATGTGAGGTGAGTCAGGAGCCAGGTGAGGGTCTATGTGAGGTGAGTCAGGAGCCAGGTGGAGGTCTATGTGAGGTGAGTCAGGAGCCAGGTGAGGGTCTATGTGAGGTGAGTCAGGAGCCAGGTGGAGGTCTATGTGAGGTGAGTCAGGAGCCAGGTGAGGGTCTATGTGAGGTGAGTCAGGAGCCAGGTGGAGGTCTATGTGAGGTGAGTCAGGAGCCAGGTGAGGGTCTATGTGAGGTGAGTCAGGAGCCAGGTGAGGTCTATGTGAGGTGAGTCAGGAGCCAGGTGGAGGTCTATGTGAGGTGAGTCAGGAGCCAGGTGGAGGTCTATGTGAGGTGAGTCAGGAGCCAGGTGAGGGTCTATGTGAGGTGAGTCAGGAGCCAGGTGGAGGTCTATGTGAGGTGAGTCAGGAGCCAGGTGAGGGTCTATGTGAGGTGAGTCAGGAGCCAGGTGAGGGTCTATGTGAGGTGAGTCAGGAGCCAGGTGGAGGTCTATGTGAGGTGAGTCAGGAGCCAGGTGAGGGGCTATGTGAGGTGAGTCAGGAGCCAGGTGGAGGTCTATGTGAGGTGAGTCAGGAGCCAGGTGAGGGTCTATGTGAGGTGAGTCAGGAGCCAGGTGGAGGTCTATGTGAGGTGAGTCAGGAGCCAGGTGAGGGTCTATGTGAGGTGAGTCAGGAGCCAGGTGGAGGTCTATGTGAGGTAAGTCAGGAGCCAGGTGGAGGTCTATGTGAGGTGAGTCAGGAGCCAGGTGGAGGTCTATGTGAGGTGAGTCAGGAGCCAGGTGGAGGTCTATGTGAGGTGAGTCAGGAGCCAGGTGGAGGGTCTATGTGAGGTGAGTCAGGAGCCAGGTGAGGGTCTATGTGAGGTGAGTCAGGAGCCAGGTGAGGGGTCACCATCAAGACATACAAGCCGAGGAGGAACGCCGACTGCTGTTCCAGTACTAAAAGGAGACAGGAAAATCCAACCTTCCAGAGTAGTCTAAACAGGAAAATATAATCCACCCGTGAGCGTGTCACTGTCTTGTTTCCACGGCGCTCTATGTCAAATTATAAGCATATTCTGGATCACTTTGTGCCCACGTTGGAATAAAATGAATTAAACTCTAACATAGAATTATATCTTTCTATTTCAACATGTCTGACCAGATATGTCACAGCTAAACAATATATTTATTAATCTGTAAATTGACGCGTGGTATTGTTCGTAGGATGAAAGTGAAATGATAAAAACTGGACACATTTCAAGATGGGAGTTTATTTTAGCCCTAAACACACTTTTTCTCCTGACACCCTGACCAATACGACTATTGTTGATTCAGTCTCGTACATTACTGTATTCTGCACCACCAGACCTCAGAGAAGAACATTGAGGAAGCCATACGGTTCTCAAAATAACTTCAATAACCGATAAAAACGACTGCAACCCAGTTTAAGTTAATCCTTTCTTTTTTAATGGCCGACACGCATGATAAGGACTCAGTTCTAAGATTGCCCTCAGCAAATAAGGCGCCGTCTTAGTAAATGGCCGCCATTTTGGATAATGGCGGCTGTTTTTAACCTCAGAGGGGGGGGGGGGTGGGTGGGGGGAATTGACGGCACCCCGCTTTCTGCAATCATTTTCCCGGGGGTCTAAGGGTCGTACGTGCTAAATGGAGCCCGCTTATAGCTTTTTTTTGTTAACGTGGACCAATTGGGTTAATAGGCGCGCCATTCCTGATGCTGCGTCTGATGACAATTAACTATAATTGCACCCAATTTTGCGACAGTGATAAACACCGCTTAGGGAACTGTATCATAGGCGTCAGTTACGTATATTTTCTTTGAAATGTTACGTGAAATCTCAGCCCTATATCAGGAGACTGTTACAGCTGAACATCCTCTAATATGACCGATTGGGCCACTGTAACTTGACTGATTGGGTCACTGTAAGTTGACTGATTGGGTCACTGTAACTTGATTGATTGGGTCACTGTAACTTGACTGATTGGGCCACTGTAACTTGACTGATTGGGTCACTGTAACGTGACTAGTTAGGGCTCATAATTCACCATGGGATTTTGACTGATTGCTCCTCTGAGTAATTAAACTATAATGACTCCTGTGAAGCATATAATGATGAGTAGTTGGCTCATCATCGTACCCTCAATGATGACAATTAAGATGCAGTTTTCAACTGATGCCCATAACCTGGGTATTGACGGATGGTTTGAATGCCTCTCTCTAGACGACACGCTGCTATAAGCCAGGATAATAATACTCAACCACCGGCTAAGGGAAGGGTAGGAGAGGGAGGGAGGGAAGGGTAGGAGAGGGAGGGACAGGTAGGAGACGAAGGGACGGAGCCTGAGTGACCTTGTCTCTCAAATCACGAAAAAAACCCAGACGTTGTGTCCTCTCCTTTACCGCCACAGTTCCTGGAGTTGTTGACCAGTTGACCAGACAAACCTCCTCATTAGAGGTGTGAGTGGTGTTGACCTCCTCACGCCTCACCTCTCCCAGTGCCTGTGAGGGCCACCTCACTAAGCCAAGTAACTCTCACCTCACGCTAAGCCACCTCCCCGCACTCACAAACCTCCACCTGTCGACACAGGCACGCCAGCTGTCGACACACAGACAGGCACGTCAGCTGTCGACACACAGACAGGCACGTCAGCTGTCGACACACAGACAGGCACGTCAGCTGTCGACACACAGACAGGCACGTCAGCTGTCGACACACAGACAGGCACGTCAGCTGTCGACACACAGACAGGCACGTCAGCTGTCGACACACAGACAGGCACGCCAGCTGTCGACACACAGACAGGCACGTCAGCTGTCGACACACAGACAGGCACGTCAGCTGTCGACACACAGACAGGCACGCCAGCTGTCGACACACAGACAGGCACGCCAGCTGTCGACACACAGACAGGCACGCCAGCTGTCGACACACAGACAGGTACGTCAGCTGTCGATACACAGACAGGCACGCCAGCTGTCGACACACACAGACAGACAAGCCAGCTGTCGACACATACAGACAGACAAGCCAGCTGTCGACACACACAGACAGGCACGCCAGCTGTCAACACATACAGACAGACAAGCCAGCTGTCGACACACACAGACAGGCACGCCAGCTGTCGACACACAGACAGGCACGCCAGCTGTCGACACACACAGACAGACAAGCCAGCTTACAGAGTGCATCAGCAACAAGTCTGAAACTTCCGGTGCAAATGCATTCCGGATTAACGTTATTCAGAACTTGCTCAGTAAGATTAAGAAAAATACCACTTGAGATCCTCCCTCGGGATCCCCAGGCGGCTTTGAGTGCTCACTTGAGCACCTCAGGGGTGTGCTCACCCTTGAGCACCACAGGGGGTGTGCTCACCCTTGAGCACCTTACTGCTTTGTCCCTACCTTGGTCCCTACCTTAGTCCCTGCCGTCTGAACTTCACACGAGTACCTAAGTAACAGGAGACAACGAGTCAGTGTGAGGGGTGAGGTCTCAGATTGGCGAGACGTCACCAGTGGGGTCCCGCAGGGGTCAATCCTTGGACCCATACTGTTTCTTATATATGTAAATGATCTTCCAGATGGTATAGAATCGTTTATCTCATTGTTTGCTGATGAAACAAAAATTATGAGGATTAAGACGAAGGAAGACAGAATGAGACTACAAGATGAGCTAGACAGACTGCATGAATGGTCCAACAAATGGCTACTAAAGTTCAACCCGAGTAAATGTAAGGTAAGGAAACTAGGCAGTGGAAACAGGAGGCCAGGCACAGGATACCGAATGGGAGATGAAGTCCTTCATGAAACGGACAGAGAGAAAGATCTAGAAGTTGATATCACACCAAACCTGTCTCCTGAAGCCCACATCAAAAGAATTACATCTGCGGCGTATGCGAGGCTGGCTAACATCAGAACTGTCTTCAGAAACCTGTGTAAGGAATCCTTCAGAACCTTGTATACCACATATGTAAGACCAATCCTGGAGTATGCGGCCCCAGCATGGAGCCCGTACCTTGTCAAGCACAAGGCGAAATTTGAAAAAGTTCAGAGGTATGCCACTAGACTAGTCCCAGAACTAAGAGACATAAGTTACGAGGAAAGGCTGCGAGAAATGCACCTCACGACACTAGAAGACAGAGGAGTAGGGGAAGACATGATCACAACCTACAAAATTCTCAGAGGAATTGACAGGGTAGATAAACTGTTTATCACGGGTGGTACGCGAACAAGGGGACACAGATGGAAACTGAGTACCCACATGAGCTACAGGGACGTTAGAAAGAACTTTTTTAGTGTCAGAGTAGTTAACAGATGGAATACATTAGGCAGTGATGTGGTGGAGGCTGACTCCATACACAGTTTCAAATGTAGATATGATAGAGCCCAGTAGGCTCAGGAATCTGTACACCAGTTGATTGACAGTTGAGAGGCGGGACCAAAGAGCCAAAACTCAATCCCCGCAAGCACAAATAGGGGAGTACGAGCCCTCTTGACACGGCGCAACGCGCTCAAGTGGCAGTCCACCCTTCTGAGCCGCTTCCCATACTCCTGGCCCGGGCCGGCCTCCGTTTTCTGTCGTAGCAGAGCATCCATGAGGGTAACTGGGATAATTTAACATGATGGGTTTAATTCACAGGACTACCAGCACCAGGTCACCCCTCACAGGACTACCAGCACCAGGTCACCCCTCACAGGACTACCAGCACCAGGTCCCCCCTCACAGGACTACCAGCACCAGGTCCCCCCTCACAGGACTACCAGCACCAGGTCCCCCCTCACAGGACTACCAGCACCAGGTCCCCCCTCACAGGACTACCAGCACCAGGTCCCCCCTCACAGGACTACCAGCACCAGGTCACCCCTCACAGGACTACCAGCACCAGGTCACCCCTCACAGGACTACCAGCACCAGGTCCCGCCCTCACAGGACTACCAGGGATGGTAGCAACACTGGGCGTCACCCAGCATCAAGGTTCTCAGGCAGGATCAGTGAATTGGCTCGGGAGATGAATAGGTTCATTACCAGATGATTGGTGGGAAATATGTGCCCGGAGGGTCTTGGAGGGAGTGCTGAGGCAGGGAGTGCTGAGGCTGGGAGTGCTGAGGCAGGGAGTGCTGAGGCAGGGAGTGCTGAGGCAGGGAGTGCTGAGGCAGGGAGTGCTGAGGGAGTGAAGACTGACTACCCTCACATTCATGTGTACAGTGAAGACTGACCAAAAGCATTACAATAAACCATTTTTAATTAAAACATGAAAGCTAACCTGAAGAGGCAGTAAACTCACCCAAGTAAACCAAATATAACTTAAGAGGAATGAATATAATCAAAAGCGAAACTGAAGAAGAGGGAAAAAAGAGGAGGTAAAGAGAAATTGGAACACAAACAAGAGAGAAGACGAGGCACCGGCCGCGTCTGTCTGTCAAGACGGTTCATATCTCACCCCGGTCGAGGAGACAGACGCACCAATAGCAGAGACGGGCTGACAGTGGACGGGTAGAGAGAGACGGGAGGAGGGAGGACAGGAGGAGCCTTAAGAATATAAAAAGAAAGAGAGAGAGACATAAGAGAGAATAAACTACCAGGAAACCAGTAAAGGTCAAAGTGCCGGAAACACCGAGTAATGTATTGTCTTAACTATGGACGGGGAGGGAGAGAGGGAGGGAGGGAGGGAGGGAGGGAGGGAGGGAGGGAGGGAGGGAGAGAGGGAGATAGAGGGATGGAGAGAGGGAGAGGGAGAGGGAGGGTGAACCGGATAAGAAAGGCTAAAAGAAGGAACAGTGTGATGAATGAAAGAAATTTTGTTTCCGCTGACAGAAAAGAATGACATCGGACTAGACGAAGGAGACAGGGTGAGAGGGAGACAGGGTGAGAGGGAGACAGGGTGAGAGGGAGACAGGGTGAGAGGGAGACAGTGAGAGGGAGACAGGGTGAGAGGGAGACAGGGTGAGAGGGAGACAGTGAGAGGGAGACAGGGTGAGAGGGAGACAGGGTGAGAGGGAGACAGAGTGAGAGGGAGACAGAGTGAGAGGGAGACAGAGTGAGAGGGAGACAGGGTGAGAGGGAGACAGAGTGAGAGGGAGACAGGGTGAGAGGGAGACAGAGTGAGAGGGAGACAGGGTGAGAGGGAGACAGGGTGAGAGGGAGACAGAGTGAGAGGGAGACAGAGTGAGAGTGAGACAGGGTGAGAGGGAGACAGAGTGAGAGGGAGACAGAGTGAGAGGGAGACAGGGTGAGAGGGAGACAGAGTGAGAGGGAGACAGGGTGAGAGGGAGACAGAGTGAGAGGGAGACAGGGTGAGAGGGAGACAGGGTGAGAGGGAGACAGAGTGAGAGGGAGACAGAGTGAGAGTGAGACAGGGTGAGAGGGAGACAGAGTGAGAGGGAGACAGAGTGAGAGGGAGACAGGGTGAGAGGGAGACAGAGTGAGAGGGAGACAGAGTGAGAGGGAGACAGGGTGAGAGGGAGACAGAGTGAGAGGGAGACAGAGTGAGAGGGAGACAGGGTGAGAGGGAGACAGAGTGAGAGGGAGACAGAGTGAGAGGGAGACAGAGTGAGAGGGAGACAGGGTGAGAGGGAGACAGAGTGAGAGGGAGACAGAGTGAGAGGGAGACAGAGTGAGAGGGAGACAGAGTGATATATCACCTTAGTATGACCAACAAGCATGTGAAGGAAGCGTCTGACAGCGTCACAGGTCACACCTGTGTGAGGGGTCATAGATGTCAATCCATCGTCATCAGCGCTGTCAGACTTACCATCCCTCAGACGTACGTTCGAACCTTCGTAACGGCCCTTGTGGATTTGTTCATTTGATGCATCACGCTATTGTGATTTCTGTGTGTAGCTTACCATCCCACCTTTGGCCACATCGTGGAAGGACTTGCCACAGATAAGTCCAAGGGCACTCATCAAGTCCAAGGACAGTCATCACGTCCAAGTGACAGAGCCAACAGTTAGTAACGACACCCAACTGTGACTCAAGTTTGAGCAATAACACTTTAGCTCATCCCATTCTAGGTGTCTGCTTCAGGTCCGGGAACACTGCCCCATCTCTTAATCGAACCCCTTCCTGACCTCCCCCCTTCTGGGATTCAACTTCTTCACTATAAGAAAGGAATATCATGAATTCTAATGTCATTGAAATTCTACAAAAATCTATAACAAACGATCCAACGGGAGATGTTTGCCACAAAGTTTGGAGCGCGAGGAGAGGACATTACCTGATGACCGCTGGCGCCAGGAGGACGACGAGGAGAAATAGGAAGAGAAAGATTAAGGACGGTAGAAGGTGGAAGAGAAGAAATGTTTGCAGGAGAAATGGTTGATGAGTGTGATGAAGAGAAGAGTTGTGATGAGTATGGGGGAGGGGATGCAGAATCGAGCAATTAGCTCATGGACCCCCGCCTTTCTAACCAATTTATTTCTATTTCTCTATAATGTCTACAACATATATTTCTCTCTAATACACACACACACACACACATACAGGAAGCAGCCCGTAACAGCTGTCTAACTCCCAGGTACCTATTTACTGCTAGGTAACAGGGGCATCAGGGTGAAAGAAACTCTGCCCATCTGTTTCCGCCTAGACCGGGAATCGAACCCGGCCCACAGGATTAGGAGTCCCACGTGCTGTCTATTCAGCTTCCAGACCCCCCTGTGTTGTGTGTGCGAGTGTGTGTGTGTGTGTGTGTGTGTGTGTGTGTGTGTGTGTGTGTGTGTGTGTGTGTTGTGTGTGTGTGTGTGTGTGTGTGTGTGTTCAAACTACTGTGTTTATCTGCACAAACTTCTGTCTTTGTGTGCACAAACTACTGTGTGTGTGTGCATAAACTACTATCGTTGTGTGCACAAACTAATGTCTTTGTGTGCTCAAAGTACTGTGTGTGTGTATGTGCTCAAAACTACTGTGAGTGTGCACAAACTACTGTGTGTGTGCAAAAACTACTGTGAGTGTGTGCACAAACTACTGTGTGTGTGTGCATAAACTACTATCGTTGTGTGCACAAACTAATGTCTTTGTGTGCTCAAAGTACTGTGTGTGTGTGTATGTGCACAAACTACTGTGAGTGTGCACAAACTACTGTGTGTGTGCAAAAACTACTGTGAGTGTGTGCACAAACTACTCTCAGTATGTGCACAAACTACTGAAAACAACTTTCACAAACTGGAAGCTGTTTATTTGTTTCTAATTTTCACCTGATGACGTAAATTTGAATTAATATAATGCGTCGCCAAACCTGTCAACTCTGATTCATTTACCAACAGTTCAGAAGACAAAGTAATTAACGTACTGACTTGTCAATATAAAGGAACTTTGTTATTTGTTAATTAGAGCTAGTAACCAATATTAATTAGTAATATGCCATTGTTCTTCAATTTCCCACCCGGTTCGAAGGACCAAAGCTTTTGTGGCCGTGTTTTTTGTTTAACTCCATGTTTAGATGGAGGTTTTGTCAAGTTCAACACTTTTGTCCCTTGGAAACACAAACTACAAGGCAGCACATTAGGTGTTAAGTTCCCTTAATCAGCACATATTTACACACCTGTAGCACAGACTAAATTTTATTTTATCTGCAAGTTATAACCAGAGCAAGATGGAGGTGCTGCGCTTGTAATGGAAAATGTTTTACGTGTTAATTAGGAATTTCATACGATGAGAGAATTGTCAGTCGTGTGAGTGAGTGTGCATTTGTGACACCTACATGCAGGAAGAGGGTATCATTTGTGCTCATGACACATGAACTGATTAGTTTTTTTTTTTGTGTGATATCTTCACTGGTAGTGTGTCTGTTAATGATACCTGCACAAGGCAGGGTGCGGAGGTTGTCTCTTCATGATATCTACTACATGTTGGGAGTGTGTCTGTTTATGATACCCACATGCGAGGGGCGTGTCCCTTACTGAAACCAATACTTTGGAGGTGTGTGATGATGACACATTCCCGTATCTATCTCTCTCTCTCTCTCTCTTTCTCTCTGTCTCTCTCTCTCTCTCTATTTCTCATTTTGACTTTTAAATTGATTTACCGTATCACTGATCAGCGCATCCTTGATAATTTTTTCTGTTCAAATTGGGTAAGTCATTTAACCCTTACGAGTTGCCATGGCAACCACAAACATGGCTGGAGGTCCATTAGCAAGTGCAGGATCCTCTCACCAAATTTCTCCATTTGTTCAGCACTCCTGGATAAGCCTAACGGGCGCTGGGAAGCCTCGTCTTTCTTATATATATTCTGGCACGTGTATCAACTTATTTTAAATAATTATACGTCAATGATATAATTAAAATTTAAACCATATGACTCACATGTGTACAGAAGCCATGTGTTGAAATTATCACATTCTCATCCCAGGCAAATTGGCGTTGAGAAGATAACGAACTAATCAGCGCCCAATTTTAAAAGCACATAAAAATCAAGTGTTATGTGCAAACTGCACAAAGTGTGCAGGCTAGTGCAACCTGTCCTCCTATTACAGTGTTGCAATCTGATGTTTGACATTGCGTATTTGTTGTACCTAAGGCCAAAAAAATCACCGTATTAGAAAATGGGTAGCGGCTTACAATTATTGACATAATTTCCCATTTTCTGTTCGGGGGTGCTTGATAGGTTAGGATAAACTTTAGTACACCAGTTTCTCGACATTGGGGAAACCTTCGGAGTACGGACTGACTAGTGGCCTTAGGCAAATGAGTGAATTTCTTAGGGGGTAAACTACCGTAGATATAAGATGTCGTTGAGGCTCACAGACGCTGTTTCCACACGACCTGTTCCATGACAGTGATGTAGAATTAGGTATAGTCATGTTTATCACGGCGCCCGAAGGACGCCTCGATAACTAGTTGATAAAATATATCATACATCCTGCAAGCTCAACTTGGTCAGTACACACACACACACACACACACCAGTTGATTGGCAGTCGAGAGGTAGGACCAAAGAGCCAAAGATCAACCCTCCTATCCCCCACGCAAGCATAACTAGGTGAGTGCAACTAGGTTAGTCCACACACATGCATGCACACACCACACACACACACACACACACACACACACACACACACACACACACCACACACACACACACACACACACAACCCATCCTAGTAGTTTCCTGGCTATTTCCTGGAGATTCTTAACTGGAATGACAAACATTGAAGACTTGTGAGCTAAGTATCGCCTTGTGTGTGTGTGTGTGTGTGTGTGTGTGTGTGGTGTGTGTGTGTGTGTGTGTGTGTGTGTGTGTGTACTCACCTAGTTGTACTCACCTAGTTCTGTTTGCTGGGGTTCAGCTCTGGCTCTTTGGTCCGCCTCTCAACCGTCAATCAACTGATGTACAGATTTCTGAGCCTACTGGGCTCTATCGTATCTACATTTGAAACTGTGTATGGAGTCAGCCTCCACCACATCACTTCCTAGTGCATTCCATTTACTAACTACTCTGACACTGAAAAGTTCTTTCTAATGTCTCTGTGGCTCATGTGAGTACTCCGTCTCCACCTGTGTCCCCTTGTTCGCGTCACTCCAGTGTTGAATAGTTCATCCTTGTTTACCCGGTCGATTCCCCTGAGGATTTTGTAGGTTGTGATCATGTCCCCCCTTACTCTTCTGTCTTCCAGTGTCATTTCCCGCAGCCTTTCCTCATAACTCATGAGGAATAACTCCTATCCTAGGAGTTAACGACACACACACACGTTGTGTGTGTGTGTGTGTGTGTGTGTGTGTGTGTGTGTGTGTGTGTGTGTATGTGTGTGTGTGTGTGTGTGTGTGTGTGTGTGTGTGTGTGTGTGTGTGTGTGTTTGTGCAAGGCTCAGCTTACGGCAGGCAGGACTGTGGGGTTGATGTGGGTGGGGGGGGGGGCCCTACCCCTAAAATAATATTTTCTCCAGCCTCTGGGCCCCTGACCTCTAACTACTTGACCCCCACTCTCTGACCCCTGATCTTTAGCTCCTGTCCCCTGACCTCTTGTAACACGGGGGGGGGGCAGAAGGAAGGAAATCCTCTTATGGGGGTTTGTAGAATATTAGTGGGTATTTGTGTGTGTACTCACCTATTTGTGCTTGCGGGGGTTGAGCTCCGGCTCTTTGGTCCCCGCCTCTCAACCGTCAATCAACTGGTGAACAGGTTCCTGAGCCTACTGGGCTCTATCATATCTACATTTGAAACTGTGTATGGAGTCAGCCTCCACCACATCACTGCCTAATGCATTCCACCTGTTAACTACTCTGACACTGAAAAATTCCTTTCTAACGTCCCTGTGGATCATGTGGGTACTCAGTCTTCACCTGTGTCCCCTTGTTCGTGTACCACCCGTGTCTTTATCTACCTATCAATTCCCCTGAGAATTTTGTATATGGTAATCATGTCTCCAGCAACGTTTCTGTCTTCCAGCGAAGTTAGGTTTAGTTCTTGTAGTCTTCCCTCACAGCTCATGTACAGGTGGGGGTTCCATACCCAGGTTGCATATTAAAGAGTGTGTCTGACATAGGTTGTTTAGGTGGGGGAGGGGGGGTTGTCCATGCTAGCTGGGGTTGCATACTAAAGAATGGGTCTCACATGGGTTGCAAAGATGTCTAAAAGATATCTAAATTTCTGAAGGCTAACAGACACTAGACAGTTGGGAACATATAAATGTCATAATGATCTTCACTTCTGGCATTAGAGTTTCGACAATGGTATATTTTAATTAATGATTATTAATACATTTGTATTATGATTTCTGATGTATCAATCTGTTTCCCCACCCCCTCCCCTCGTTCCCTGCTGCTGTACAGGTCCTTTCATGCGTTTGTGTCCTCATAACCTTGCATTTAACTCAGTTGGAGTCTAGTAGCCACTTGTCCGAGAATCTTTTGTAGAATCACTTTAGCAGGATATTGCCTTATACATTTATTCAGATTGATCCGTTGAATTCTGTATCATCTGAAAAAAAAATGGAGATGATGGAGCCAATTTCCTGGCAGGTCGTTAGTATATAGTTGAAATACGATAAGTGTAATTTCTCCTCTATGACTTTATCCCTTTGTTTCCTTCCTGGTAGGTACTCCTCCGCTCATGTAAACACACAGTCGAGTCGCAGTTTCAAGTGTGGGAGAGTATCAAATGTTTCTGACAAGCTTGTTATGGAAGGAGAAGAAAAGGTTGGCATGTAAGATTGTCTTTTGCTGAGACACTGTGTGTGTGTGTGTTGTGTGTGTGTGTGTGTGTGTGTGTGTGTGTGTGTGCGTGTGTGTGTGTGTGTGTGTGTGTGCGTGTGTGTGTGTGTGTGTGTGTGTGTGGTGTGTGTGTGTGTTTGTGTGGTGTGGTGTGTGTGTGTGTGTGTGTGTGTGTGTGCGCGTGCGTGTGTGTGTGTGTGTGTGTGTGTGTGTGTGTGTGTGTGTGTGTGTGTGTGAGAGTTGTTACCTAATGGACTCTACAGCAGGAATATGAGCCTCGATTTCAGGTCCCTGATTTCAGTTTCCCCTCTAATCTCCTCTCTCTCTCTCTCTCTCTCTCTCTCTCTCTCTCTCTCTCTCTTCTCTCTCTCTCTCTCTCTCTCTCTCTCTCTTCCCCTTTCCATCTCCCCTTCTCCCTAATCCTTCTTCTGTCTATCCACTCCTCCCCTCTTCCTGCTCTCTTCCCTCTCCCTCTACTCCTTGTCCCCTTCGCTATGTTCTCTCCCTTCTACTTCCTTTCTTCCCTCCCTCTTCTATTCTCTCCCGTCTATTCATTCCCCTCCCAACAATAATTCAGTTTCTATTATTTTTCTTTCCTTTTCTTTTCATTTCGATAATTCGGTTTTCTTCGTTAGATTTTTCTCTTTTCCTCCAATTCCATATTTATCAGTTTTCCTTCTTCACCTTCACTACTGATTGTCTTACCCCTCGTCCTCCTGTCCTGGTGGAGGTGACAGAGGCCCGTCCACCCTGTCACCACACACACACACACACACACACACACACACACACACACACACACACACACACACACACACACACACACACAGGTGCTGGACAGGGGATTAAATTACACAGCAAATACAGGTTCAGGACAGTGAGCTCTGAAGAGACAGACCGAGGTGGAGATGACGGTAGACAGGAAAGTGGAACAGAGAGCACAGACAGGGGGAACAAAAAAGCATCACTACTCACGTTGATAAGAGACAGACATGTTCAAATTCTGTCCGAAGCGCATTTGCAGACTTTTATATATTTATTTCTGTCCAAAAAATTACGTCAGAAGAAAACAAAATTTACGTCAACACCAAAACAAAAAATTTGCTTCCCTACCTCACACCTCACACCTCACACCCCACACCTCACCCACACACCCCACCTCACACCTCACACCCCACACCTCACACCCCACACCTCACACCCCACACCTCACACCCCACACCTCACACCCCACACCTCACACCTCACACCTCACACCCCACACCTCACACCCCACACCCCACACCACCACACCCCACACCCACACCTCACACCTCACACCCCACACCTCACACCCCACACCTCACACCCCACACCCACACACCACCACACCCCACACCCACACCTCACACCTCACACCTCACACCCACACCCACACCCACACCCACACCTCACACCTCACACCCACACCTCACACCCCACACCTAACACCCACACCACACACCCACACCTCACACCTCACACCTCACACCTCACACCCACACCCCACACCCACACCTCACACCCCCCACCTCACACCCCACACCTCACACCCCACACCCCACACACACCACCCCTCACACCTCACACCCCACACACACACCCCACACCCCACACCTCACACCTCACACCCCACACCTCACACCCCACACCTAACACCCCACACCCCACACCACACACCCCACACCTCACACTCACACCTCACACCCCACACCTCACACCCCACACCACACCTCACACCCCACACCTCACACCCCACACACACCCCACACCCCACACCTCACACCCCACACCTCACACCCCACACCTAAACCCCACACCCCACACCACACACCCACACCTCACACCTCACACCTCACACCCCACACACCCCACACCCCACACCCCACCCCACACCCACACCTCACACCCCACACCACACCCCACACACCCCCCACCTCACACCCCACCACACCACACCCCACACCTCACACCCCACACCCCACACCCCACACCTCACACCCCACACCTAACACCCCACACCCCACACCACACACCCACACCACACCTCACACCTCACACCCCACACCTCACACCCCACACCTCACACCCCACACCCCACACCACACACCCACACCTCACACCTCACACCTCACACCTCACACCTCACACCCCACACCCCTACACCTCACACCCCCACCTCACACCCCACACCTCACACCCCACACCTCACACCCACACCCCACACCACACACCCCACACCTCACACTCACACCTCACACCCCACACCTCACACCCCACACCTCACACCCCACACCCCACACCACACACCCCACACCTCACACCTCACACCTCACACCCCCACACCTCACACCCCCCACCTCACACCTCACACCTCACACCCCCACACTCACACCCCCACACCTCACACCCCACACCCCACACCCCCACACCTCACACCTCACACCCCACACCCCACACCCACACCCACACCCCACACCTCACACCCACACCCCACACCCCACACCCCACACCTCACACCTCACACCCCACACCCCACACCCCACACCTCACACCTCACACCCCACACCCCCACACCTCACACCCCCCACCTCACACCTCACACCCCACACCCCCACACCTCACACCCCACACCCCCACCCCACACCCCCACACCTCACACCTCACACCCCACACCCCACACCTCACACCCCACACCCCACACCTCACACCTCACACCCCACACCTCACACCCACACCCCACACCCCACACCTCACACCCCCCACACCACACCCACACCACACCCACACCACACCCCACACCCCACACCCACACCCCCCCACACCTCACACTCACACCCCACACCCCACACCCCACACCCCCACCACCCCACCACACCCACACCCCACCTCACACCTCACACCCCACACCCCACACCTCACACCCCACACCCCACACCTCACACCCCACACCCCACACCTCACACCCACACCCCACACCCCCACCCCACACCCCACACCTCACACCTCACACCCCACACCCCACACCTCACACCCCACACCTCACACCTCACACCCCACACCCCACACCTCACACCCCACACCCCACACCCCACACCTCACACCCCCACCCCACACCCCACACCTCACACCCCACACCTCACACCCCACACCCTCGCACCCCACACCCCACACCTCACACCTCACACCCCACACCCCACACCTCACACCCCACACCCCACACCCCACACCCCACACCTCACACCCCACACCCCACACCCCCACACCCCACACCCCACACCCCACACCTCACACCCCACACTCACACCCCACACCTCACACCTCACACCTCACACCCCACACCCCACACCTCACACCCACACCCCACACCCCACACTCACACCCCACACCCCACACCTCACACCCCACACCCCACACCACACCCCAAACCTCACACCCCACACCCACACCCCACCCCACCCCACACCCACACCCCACCCCACACCTCACACCCCACACCCCACACCTCACACCTCACACCCCACACCCCACACCCCACACCTCACACCCCACACCTCACACCCCACACCTCACACCCCACACCCACACCCCACACCCACACCTCACACCTCACACCCACACCCCACACCCCACACCCCACACCTCACACCCCACACCTCACACCACACCCCACACCCCACACCCCACACCCCACACCCCACACCTCACACCCCACACCTCACACCACACCCCACACACCACACCCCACACACCACACCCAACACCTCACACCCCACACCCCACACCCCACACCTCACACCCCACACCACACCCACACCCCACACCCCACACCCCACACCTCACACACCCACACCACCCCACACCCACCACACCACACCACACCCACACCCCACACCCACACCACACACACCCCACACCTCACACCTCACACCTCACACCCCACCCACACCCCACACCACACCCCACACCCACACCTCACACCCCACACCCCACACCCCACACCACACCCACACCCACACCACACCCACACCCCACACCCCACACCTCACACCCACACCTCACACCTCACACCTCACCCTCACACCTCACACCCACACCCCACACCCCACCCCACACCCCACACCTCACACCCCAACCTCACACCCACACCCACACCTCCCACCCACACCCACACCCCACACACACCACACACCACACCCCACACCCCACACCACACCACCACACCCCACACCCACACCCCACACCACACACCCCACACCCCACACCCCACACCACACACCCACACCCCACACCCCACACCCCACACCTCACACCTCACACCCCACACCACACCCACACCCCACACCCACACCTCACACCCCACACCCACACCTCACACCCACACCCACACCCCACACCTCACACCTCACACCCCACACCACACCCCACACCCCACACCCACACCTCACACCCCACACCCCACACCCCACACCTCACACCCCACACCCCACACCCCACACCTCACACCCCACACCTCACACCCCACACCTCACACCCACACCCCACCCCACACCACACCCCACACCCCACACCCCACACCTCACACCCCACACCACACCCCACACCCCACACCACACACCCACACCTCACACCCCACACCACACCCCACACCCACACCTCACACTCACACCCCACACCCCACACACACCCCACACTCACCCCACACCTCACACCTCACACCCCACACCCCACACCTCACACCCCACACCTCACACCCACACCCCACACCTCACACCCTACACCCCACACCTCACACCCCACACCCCACACCTACACCTCACACCCCACACCCACACCCCACACCTCCACCTCACACCCCACACCTCACACCCACACACACACCCCACACCCCCACCTCACACCCCACACCTCACACCCCACACCTCACACCCACACCTCACACCTCACACCCCACACCCCCACACCTCACACCCACACCTCACACCCCACACCCCCCACCCCACCTCATGACTTTACCTCCTCTCCTCGAGTCGAAATTATAGCAATTTCAGGTCAATTGTTTTTAATTGCTTGAAGTATTAAGTTGACTGCCAGTTGCAGGTTGCATAACGGTCTCTAACAGTTCGAGACATCAACAGTGTTTGCTGGGAAAAGTGCAACTGCTGCTTTCCTGAGGCAACGAACAACAACAACAGGAATGTTTTGGGGAATGATATGTTGCAAGGGAGAGTTTCCCACGTCTCTCAAGCAGGTGGAATTGGTCACTCAAGCAGTTTGCAACCACTAGGGCAGGTGGTGAGGGCAGGTGGTGAGGGCAGGTGGTGAAGGGGCAGGTGGTGTGGGCAGGTGGTGAGGGGCAGGTGGTGAGGGGCAGGTGGTGAGGGCAGGTGGTGAGGGCAGGTGGTGTGGGCAGGTGGTGAGGCAGGTGGTGAGGGCAGGTGGTGAGGGGCAGGTGGTGAGGGCAGGTGGTGAAGGCAGGTGGTGAGGGCAGGTGGTGAGGGCAGGTGGTGAGGGCAGGTGGTGAGGGCAGGTGGTAAGGGCAGGTGGTGTGGGCAGGTGGTAAGGGCAGGTGGTGAGGGCAGGTGGTGAGGGCAGGTGGTGAGGGCAGGTGGTGAGGGGCAGGTTGGTGAGGGCAGGTGGTGAGGGCAGGTGGTGAGGGCAGGTGGTGAGGGCAGGTGGTGAGGGCAGGTGGTGAGGGCAGGTGGTGGAGGGCAGGTGGTGTTTGCCCTACACGTCCACCGTCATTCAATATGTAAATTGGAAAACTAGTTTTTCTGAATGTTTAAAGAACGGAAGGAATTTCCTGTTTAATTATTTCTTTAATTATTCCCCGCCTCGAACTGGCATCTTACAATCGGTCGTTGTGACAGAGATTGATTTGTATTTTCATGACTGATTTAGCAATTAATATTTCTGACAAAGAGTCTTTTTATTTTTAATAAAGTCAGTGTACCGTAGTTGATAGAGGTTGTGGCGAGGCTCTATAAGCTCTTACCTGCTGGCCTCTAACAGCTCTCTCTCTCTCTACTACAGCTCTTACTCTTGTAGCTCTCTCTCTGCCACAGCTCTCACTCTCACTTGCTCTTTGGTCCCGCCTCTCAACCGTCAATCAACTGGTGTACAGATTCCTGAGCCTACTGGGCTCTATCATATCTACACTTGAAGCTGTGAATGGAGTCAGCCTCCACCACATTACTTCCTAATGCATTCCACCTGTTAACTACCGACACTGAAAAAGTTCTTCCTAACGTCCTCTGTGGCTCATGTGGGCACTGTGTCTCCACCTGTGGCCCCCGTGTTCGTGTCCCACTGTTGTAACCCACAAGTTAGGATGGGATATTAGCTAGAGAATCATTACTACAATACTAAGCAAATGATGAGTGGAAGTATCCTTCAAGATGAGACTGTTGTCACACATCGAAGTAAGGTCAATGGGTTAATGGACCCATTGGTCAATGGATTATACTTTCGGTTAATGGTTAATCGGATTATAGTTTTCCTTGAGGCGCGGGGTGAAGTGCTTGAGGCATGGGGCCTTGACAGCTGAGTGGACAGTGATTTGGATTCGTAGTCCTGAGGTTCCGGGTTCGGTCCCCGGTGGAGGCGGAAACAAATGGGCAAAAGTATCTTTCAACCCTGATGCCCGTGTTACCTAGCAGTAAATAGGTACCTGGGAGTTAGACAGCTGCTACGAGCTGCTTTCTAGCGGGGATGTATAACAAAAAAGGAGACCTGGTTGAGGACCGGGCCGCGGGGACGCTAAGCCCCGAAATCATCTCAAGATGGCTGGCAGGAGTCAGTTCTGGTGGTGGGGAGTGGGTAGTGGCAGGTCCTCCTGATCTCCGTCTGTGGCAACGACCAAGTGGAGCAGCGACTATGTGGGGACTCATGTGATCTGCTTGAAAAAGTTATGGCTGCAGTGTGATTATTGACCATAAGACTAACCGGGTGTGTAGCGTTGTGGTAATCATTCAGTAATAGCCACTCTCTCTACTCTCTCCAAGCCCCTCCCTCTACTCTCCCCAAGCCACTCTCTCTACTCTCCCCAAGCCACCTCTCTCTACTCTCTCCAAGCCACTCTCTCAACTCTCTCCAAGCCCCTCCCTCTACTCTCCCCAAGCCACTCTCTCTACTCTCTCCTAGCCCCTCCCTCTACTCTCTCCAAGCCACTCTCTCTACTCTCTCCAAGCCACTCCCTCTACTCTCTCCAAGCCCCTCCCTCTACTCTCTTCCAAGCCCCTCCCTCTACTCTCTCCAAGCCACTACCCTCTACTCTCTCCAAGCCACTCTCTCTATTCTCTCCAAGCCACTCCCTCTACTCTCTCCAAGCCCCTCCCTCTACTCTCTCCAAGCCCCTCCCTCTACTCTCTCCAAGCCACTCTCTCTACTCTCTCCAAGCCACTCCCTCTACTCTCTCCAAGCCCCTCCCTCTACTCTCTCCAAGCCCCTCCCTCTAGTCTCTCCAAGCCACTCCCTCTACTCTCTCCAAGCCACTCTCTCTACTCTCTCCAAGCCACTCCCTCTACTCTCTCCAAGCCCCTCCCTCTACTCTCTCCAAGCCCCTCCCTCTACTCTCTCCAAGCCACTCCCTCTACTCTCTCCAAGCCACTCTCTCTACTCTCTCCAAGCCACTCCCTCTACTCTCTCCAAGCCCCTCCCTCTACTCTCTCCAAGCCCCTCCCTCTACTCTCTCCAAGCCACTCTCTCTACTCTCTCCAAGTCACTCCCTCTACTCTCTCCAAGCCCCTCCCTCTACTCTCTCCAAGCCCCTCCCTCTACTCTCTCCAAGCCCCTCCCCTCTACTCTCTCCAAGCCACTCTCTCTACTCTCTCCAAGCCACTACCCTCTACTCTCTCCAAGCCCCTCCCTCTACTCTCTCCAAGCCCCTCCCTCTACTCTCTCCAAGCCACTCCCTCTACTCTCTCCAAGGACCCTCCCTCTACTCTCTCCAAGCCCCTCCCTCTACTCTCTCCAAGCCCCTCCCTCTACTCTCTCCAAGCCCCTCCCTCTACTCTCTCCAAGCCCCTCCCTCTACTCTCTCCAAGCCACTCCCTCTACTCTCTCCAAGCCACTCCCTCTACTCTCTCCAAGCCCCTCCCTCTACTCTCTCCAAGCCCCTCCCTCTACTCTCTCCAAGCCCCTCCCTCTACTCTCTCCAAGCCACTCCCTTACTCTCTCCAAGCCACTCCCTCTACTCTCTCCAAGTCCACTCCCTCTACTCTCTCCAAGCCACTCCCTCTACTCTCTCCAAGCCACTCCCTCTACTCTCTCCAAGCCACTCCCTCTACTCTCTCCAAGCCACTCCCTCTACTCTCTCCAAGCCCCTCCCTTCTACTCTCTCCAAGCCCCTCCCTCTACTCTCTCCAAGCCCCTCCCTCTACTCTCTCAAGCCACTCCCTCTACTCTCTCCAAGCCCCTCCCTCTACTCTCTCCAAGCCACTCCCTCTACTCTCTCCAAGCCACTCCCTCTACTCTCTCCAAGCCCCTCCCTCTACTCTCTCTAAGCCACTCCCTCTACTCTCTCCAAGCCACTCCCTCTACTCTCTCCAAGCCACTCCCTCTACTCTCTCCAAGCCACTCCCCTCTACTCTCTTCCAAGCCACTCCTGCTTCTACTTCTCAATTTACCCTCCCTGACCTTTTAATTAAGATAGTTAAGGTGTTGTTAAGGTCCCTGCAAGGTGCTCACCAGGACAGGAGAGAGCTCAGCAGGACAGCAGAGAGCTCAGCAGGACAGCAGAGAGCTCAGCAGGACAGGAGAGAGCTCAGCAGGACAGCAGAGAGTCACCAGGACAGCAGAGAGCTCACCAGGACAGGAGAGAGCTCAGCAGGACAGCAGAGAGCTCAGCAGGACAGCAGAGAGCTCAGCAGGACAGCAGAGAGCTCACCAGGACAGCAGAAAGCTCAGCAGGACAGCAGAGAGCTCAGCAGGACAGCAGAGAGCTCACCGGGACAGCAGAGAGCTCAGCGGGACAGCAGAGAGCTCAGCGGGACAGCAGAGAGCTCACCAGGACAGCAGAGAGCTCAGCAGGACAAGCAGAGAGCTCAGCTGGACAGCAGAGAGCTCAGCGGACAGCAGAGAGCTCAGCAGGACATCAGAGAGCTCAGCAGGACAGCAGAGAGCTCACCAGGACAGCAGAGAGCTCACCAGGACAGCAGAGAGCTCACCAGGACAGCAGAGAGCTCAGCAGGACAGCAGAGAGCTCACCAGGACAGCAGAGAGCTCAGCAGGACAGCAGAGAGCTCAGCAGGACAGCAGAGAGCTCAGCAGGACAGCAGAGAGCTCAGCAGGACAGCAGAGAGCTCAGCAGAACAGCAGAGAGCTCAGCAGGACAGCAGAGAGCTCAGCAGGACAGCAGAGAGCTCACCAGGACAGCAGAGAGCTCACCAGGACAGCAGAGAGCTCAGCAGGACATCAGAGAGCTCAGCAGAACAGCAGAGAGCTCAGCAGGACAGCAGAGAGCTCAGCAGGACAGCAGAGAGCTCAGCAGAACAGCAGAGAGCTCAGCAGGACAGCAGAGAGCTCAGCAGAAACAGCAGAGAGCTCAGCAGGACAGCAGAGAGCTCAGCAGGACAGCAGAGAGCTCAGCGGGACAGCAGAGAGCTCAGCGGGACAGCAGAGAGCTCAGCAGGACTGACAGCAGACAGCTCAGCAGAGGAAGGGCTGCCACAGTGGGCACAACTGGCAAATCCTGCCGGAAAAAACCCACCCAAACATAAGCCTGAGAGCCGTCAGTAAAGAGAGGAGTCGTGTGGCGGGGAAGAGAAGGCAGGGGGGTGGGGGGGGGGGGGATGGCAGCCCAGGCAAGGGAAGTCAGGGAGAGAAGGGAAGGCAGCGGAGGGCAGAGAGAGCATTGATGCCCTCACTGATGCCCTCATTGATGCCCTCGCCTCTCACAAGTCCCTCACATCTGTCATAAAAATATGAGGCCCTCAAGTTTGCTCATTACCAAGTTGGCTGAGAGTCAAAATTATTGGGCACTCATAAAATGCCACTCACCTCACAGTACTTAGACACTCATTTAGTGCCAGACTCGAGTTTGATGACTTTAGTGAGAGTGACAGTGTGTGGTGAGAGTGACAGTGTGTGGTGAGTGACAGACAGGACTTCAGGGCACCAACACAGGTGAGTGACGCAGGCTGGGACACCAGGTGTAAAAGCTGATGGTTTAATCTTTTGTTGATATTGTCCCGTCAGCTGTGTCCCCCCCCCTCCCCTCCATGCTCTCTCTCTCTCTCTCTCTCTCTCTCTCTCTCTCTCTCTCTCTCTCTCTCTCTCTCTCTCTTACCTACATTACTATATACACATTATACACTCGTGTCCTTCTGTCTCACACACACCCACACCTCAACCCGTCCTCTCAAAATAACGTCGCTTTTCCCCAGTATGCGCGCTATATGGCCAAAAACTGACGTAATTTGAAATGAAATCGGTTCACGAAAGTGATGTTCTCTCCCGTTTTCTGTTTGGATCCTCCTGTCTGTTAGGTTAGGAGAGGAAACTTTCAATTAACGGTTTTCACGACATTTTGAAACTTTAGGAGAATTTCCTGCCCTCCTAACCGCCAGAGGAACCTTAACTTACTGTTTTTAAACAAAAAAAACTATTTAAATGTTTTTTTTTCATTTTGAAATTACGAGTTTTCTGCCATACGGGTAAATAGCTAAATTCAGACGAAACACCATTTCCCCTTGATCACTCTATTTCCCCCCTTATCCTCCCCTTAGTCCCCCCACTGAGTCCCTCCCCTCTAACCTAACCTCCACTCCCCCCCTACACCCTTCTCTCAGAAAATATATTACTTATGCACCTAATACATTACTTAGATGTACCTGAAACATGAGGTACATCTGCATTTGTGCAGCTGCCCTAGACTATATGAAGTGGAGTACAGTGTGTGGTCAAAAGCTAACTAGGTGATGCTACAAAATCCCCATCACACAGGATGGTTAGTCATACAGAGGCATGTGATCAGTAGTCTGCACTGGCAGACTCCGGGTGCATTATGAGGATATCATCAACACAAGAGTGAATAAGGCAGCAGTGATACTAAGTTTCCCATCTCGCAGGATGGTTAGTCATACAGGGCCATATGTTCAGTAGCCTGCACTGGCAAATTTTGGGTACACTGTGAGGATATCTTCAAGAACACGAGAGTGAATAAAGTAATTGCAGAGCTCCAGGTACCTCATGCCAACGGGTCTGAAAGGTCTAATAACTGGGCATTCGGTGATGTAGTGTGGGAGATCATGCCGTAGTTCCTGCTCACAGAGTTTGCAACTGGAGTGCTCAGGACCTGTCACCTGTAGCCACCTGCCACAGGTAACGGTAACCCAACCTGATCCTTGCAACCACTGTGTCGCACAGTCTAGTGGACGTTTTGTGCTGCCCATAGATATAGGTTTTATTCACCAAACAGAACGCCTTGAAAGAAACCAACGTCGTTTATGCCTTCACATGCCCACTTGGAGACTGTCAGCCTCAAAGAACTCAGTATATAGGCAAGACAACAACGTCTCTAGGCTATTAACAATGTACAAACAACAGGGCTCCATCAAGGGAACATATAATCTCCTCACACAACCAGACCATCACCAGAGAAATCTTAACAAGCAACACAGAAATTATCGACAGATACAACGACAACAGAAGACTCGACATCAGCGAGGCACTACACATCAAAAAGTCAAAACCAGCAATCAATAACCAATTAACACATAATTACATTCTACCACTTCAAGACCCCGAACCACCACAGATAAAATGTATTCCCATGGTTATATACCCCATTTATACCCATTGTTTCGTGTTCTGCCTTTCCCCATTGATTTGTATCCTATCACCTCACACAAAAAAATATAAGCATGAAACAGAGTATATAAAGGTCAGTCTTTGAGAATGTGAGAAGTCTTGCAAAACGCTTCTAGGAGTCAGACCATAACTAAAAATGTAAAAAATGAACTTTGGAGAGTTAATTTTTCAATTACCCTCGACAGTGAAGAAAAACGTAAGAAATATTGAGAAGATTCGTGTCAGAATTATTAATCTTGCCCTTTCGGTCATATTCAACAACATATGTTTACAAGAAAGACTGCTACCAAAATATTCTAATGTATATATATATATGCTGGACGCCAGAAGACGCAAAGAAACTACTAGAGAACCTAGATAAGATGAAAAACTGTGAGCCGGCCAGATATAACCCCCCCCCCCCGTCTTAAGGAGGCAGCAGAAGCCGTCATTAAAAAACGGCAGAACTTCCAGAATATTGGAACATCACAAATTTGGTGTCGTAAAATAATTGTAGCAAACAAGATACAAGCGAGCAACATTTCACTACAAGCATCCACACCAATTACCTTTGTCTCCAAAGTGAGCAGTGGACCCCCCCCCCCTCTTTGGCACTTGTTTTTTTTTATAGAGTTCTGCAAAATGATGGCAGAAAATAAACAGAATAGAGAGATGCGCTGAGTGTATATTTCTGGAGTGTAAGTGAGTATTCAAGAGTGTCTCACGAGGTACACATGTTACACAACACAGACTGGTGTCGTCTGGAGGCGGTGACACAGTGGGATTACGGTGATTCCCGCCAGAAGTAAACGATGCCAGTGCCAGGAGAGGTAGCGAGTGGAGTCCCGCAAGGCTCGGTACTGAACCTTATATCCTGTCTCTAACAACTCTTAACGCCCTAAGAGGGAAAATTCGGGGCATACAGATATCCACACAGACACAGGATCCATCTTACATGTCAGTGTTTGCAGGTGATACACAAAATAAGACGACCCTTCACAACAGAGCGGCAGTCTTATACCCTGTATTGGGATCCTGGCAAACTCCTGAAGGAGTTTGAAAAAATGCCTCGTAGAATTTTACCTTAGGCTAATGCAAAGTTATGTTTCTCAACTAGTTTTCCTCACCTAGCTGTGCTTGCGGGGGGTTGAGCTTCGGCTCTTTGGCCCCGCCTCTCAACTGCTGTACCAACTGTACCACAATTGTAAAAATCCTCAGAGTAGTAGAGATTACAGAGAGAGTACATAGTCTCCTATACTATAAAAGAGGAAAGTCTTGGGAGTAGATGCAACCCACAATATATATATATATATATATATATATATATATATATATATATATATATATGTATATATATATATATATATATATATATATATATAACTGAAAACTCACACCCCAGAAGTGACTCGAACCCATACTGCCAGGAGCAACGCAACTGGTATGTACAGGGACGCCTTAATCCGCTTGACCATCACGACCGGACATAAGGAAGTGATAGCCGAAGCTATTTTAAACCACTTCCCCGCCGGCACTCGGATGGTAATCTTGGGCATAGCATTTTATCAAATCACCTCATTCTTTGGGGCACACGTGAGGAACACAAATGCAAACAAGCCTGAATGGTCCCCAGGACTATATACAACTGAGTTTTCAGTTGTATATAGTCCTGGGGACCATTCAGGCTTGTTTGCATATATATATACATATATATATATATATATATAGTAGGCTAGTAGGCATCCTTCAGTCTCGGGAGACTATGGAGTTGCGCCCTAGTTGTCAATCCTGGTGCAGCGTCTGGTGTGACTGATGAGGCCAATCCGAGAGTGGCAGTCCATCCCACACCGAGCACAAACGAAGTCCGATTCTGGTCTGTCTTCCTGGTTATCGGCTTTCCTTCTCTGTCTCTTTGCCTCCGATTCCTTGGCAAGTGACTCCTCGAACTTGGAGAGACCTCGTTGAACAGACTGCCTCCAGGCTGAACGGTCTGCAGCCAGTGTCTCCCATATAGCGAGATCGACGTCCATGGCTTTCAGGTCCCTTTTGCATACGTCTTTGTACCGTAGCTGGGGCTTGCCTACTGGACGCTTTCCCTGCCTCAGCTCTCCATACAGGAGATCCTTGGGGATCCTGCCGTCGCCCATTCGCACAACGTGCCCGAGCCAGCGCATTCGTCTCTGTTTCAGCATTGTGTACATGCTGGTGATTCTTGCTCTCCCCAAGACGTTGTTGTTTGTCACCTTGTCCTGCCAGGTGATGTCCAAGATGTGTCTAAGGCAGCGCATGTGGTAGGCACTCAGCCGTCTTTCCTGACGGGCGCGGAGTGTCCAAGACTCACTGCCATAAAGGAGAGTGCTCAGGACACAGGATCTGTAAACCTGAATCTTAGTATACTCAGTTAGCCTATTATTGGCCCACACTCTCTTTGTCAGTTTGGACATGGTAGTAGATGCCTTACCGATGCGTTTGTTTAGCTCCGTATCAAGAGAGAGGGAGTCAGAGATTGTGGAGCCCAGGTACACGAAGTCGTGAACAACTTCCAGTTTGGAATCAGAGATGCCGATGTCAGGTGGGGAGTCCACTCCTTGTCCCATGACTTGTGTTTTCTTCAGACTGATGGTGAGTCCGAAAGCCTGAGAGGCCTCGCTGAAGCGGGTTATGAGCCGTTGGAGGTCTTCAGCTGAGTGGGCAGTGACTGCTGCGTCGTCGGCAAAGAGGAAGTCGCGCAGACACCTCAGCCGAACCTTTGTCTTGGCTCTCAGCCTGGCGAGGTTAAAGAGCTTCCCATCCGACCTGGTCCGGAGGTAAATGCCTTCCGTGACAGATCCGAAGGCGTGCCGCAGCATAACTGCGAAGAAAATCCCGAATAGGGTTGGAGCCAGTACGCAGCCCTGCTTTACTCCACTTCGGATGTCAAAGGCGCCTGATGTTAGGCCATCAAAGACCACGGTGCCCCTCATGTTCTCATGGAAAGATCTGATGATGCTGAGGAGCCTGGGTGGGCATCCGATCTTGGGGAGGATCTTGAACAGGCCATCCCTGCTGACGAGGTCGAAGGCCTTCGTCAGGTCTATGAAGGCTACAAAGAGTGGCTGCTTCTGTTCCCTGCATATATATATATATATATATATATATATATATAATACCAGAGGTTTAGAGGTTGACATTAGTAGAACAACTTCAAGAGCTGACCACTGCTTGTATATAGCAATCACGAATGTGGACAAAGGAGTCTAGCTTCTGAATCCTATATGCAACCTTCGTGACACCAAAGACTGCATATGCAGCTCCGGCACGCAAACCCCTTAACCCACACAACCTATGTGAGACCTATTCTTGAATATGCTACCATCCATACAGACACAGCAGTGGTCCCCCCCATCCACTTACCTACACAGATGTGTAACAGCCAACCCACACATACCTAGAAACCCCTCCAGACATTCAGAAACAGACAGATAGACAGACAGACACAGCCAGACAGACATAGACAGACAGACAGACAGACAGCAAACTGACTATAATATCCTTAACAAATTCAATACAACTTGCAAGAGGCCATCTCCTGCGTCTCATTATGGAGGGAACATGACTCCTCAGGTGAGGTACAGGTGAGGTACAGGTGAGGTATAGGCCCCCTACCTGGTGGAGGAGCCCTTAGGGGGGGAGGGGCCCCTAGGGGGGGGGGTGGATTGCTTATTGGAGGAGCCCCTAGTTGGAGGAGAACCTCCAAGGACCTGAGGAGCCCCCAGGATAATGAGGAAGAGCCCCCAGGATAATGAGGAAGAGCACCCAGGATAATGAGGAAGAGCCCCCAGGATAATGAGGAAGAGCCCCCAGGATAATGAGGAAGAGCACCCAGGATAATGAGGAAGAGCCCCCAGGATAATGAGGAAGAGCCCCCAGGATAATGAGGAAGAGCCCCCAGGATAATGAGGAAGAGCCCCCCCAGGATAATGAGGAAGAGCCCCCAGGATAATGAGGAAGAGCCCCCAGGATAATGAGGAAGAGCACCCAGGATAATGAGGAAGAGCCCCCAGGATAATGAGGAAGAGCCCCCAGGATAATGAGGAAGAGCCCCCAGGATAATGAGGAAGAGCCCCCAGGATAATGAGGAAGAGCCCCCAGGATAATGAGGAAGAGCCCCCAGGATAATGAGGAAGAGCCCCCCAGGATAATGAGGAAGAGCCCCCAGGATAATGAGGAAGAGCCCCCAGGATAATGAGGAAGAGCCCCCCAGGATAATGAGGAAGAGCCCCCAGGATAATAAGGAAGAGCCCCCAGGATAATGAGGAAGAGCACCCAGGATAATGAGGAAGAGCACCCAGGATAATGAGGAAGAGCACCCAGGATAATGAGGAAGAGCCCCCAGGATAATGAGGAAGAGCCCTCAGGATAATGAGGAAGAGCCCCCAGGATAATGAGGAAGAGCCCCCAGGATAATGAGGAAGAGCACCCAGGATAATGAGGAAGAGCCCCCAGGATAATGAGGAAGAGCCCTCAGGATAATGAGGAAGAGCACCCAGGATAATGAGGAAGAGCCCCCAGGATAATGAGGAAGAGCCCTCAGGATAATGAGAAAGAGCACCCAGGATAATGAGGAAGAGCCCCCAGGATAATGAGGAAGAGCCCCCTGGATAATGAGGAAGAGCCCCCAGGATAATGAGGAAGAGCCCCCTGGATAATGAGGAAGAGCACCCAGGATAATGATTGCTACGAATGTGGACACATACAAATAGTGTGTGTGTCACCAGAGACACATGTACACACATACCTTCCAAGCTTCATGAAAGCCTGCAGGAAATTTGACGGAAACATAATTTTTAAATGTTTGTCACCTACGTGAGACCAGTGAGTAATTATGCAGACCCACCAAGAAACCCATAAGAAATAATATCTTAAAATGCAGCCTATCCTACCAAAGTTTAAGCACCAATAGAAGCTATTTGACAGTGCCAGTACTGAGTGTGACAGAGCCAGTACTGAGCGTGACAGTGCCAGTACTGAGCGTGACAGTGCCAGTACTGAGCGTGACAGTGCCAGTACTGAGTGTGACAGAGCCAGTACTGAGCGTGACAGTGCCAGTACTGAGCGTGACAGTACCAGTACTGAGCGTGACAGTGTCAGAGAGGTGTCTGACAGCTGTGAGGGGACTAGTGAGAAGGTTCTGGAAGCTATACACGCAGTGTTGACGTGGTCGCAGTGCCAAAAATAGGTCCCCCTACTTCAAACACCCGTCCACTTGGAAACAAGGCCCCGAGGCTCAGATATTCGTGAAAAAAACAAGAAATTCGAGAGTATTGATGGCGGCTGCCGTTAATAAAGGAAAAAAAAAGGTCGCGCAGTGGAAGGGTTAAGCAAAACATCGAAATTCAAATGGATATCGAGACGACCGGATTCCATGTTATTTGTATGAGTAATACAACGCTGACGGTGTATACGTCTCCTTGTATATATACAACAGTGCCCATACTGTCATGTATACAAGCCCTCAACTGTATGAACAGCTTCATTCTTAAAGAATACTTCATTAGCAAACATTCATTCTTAACCTGACTCACATTCAAACCATGTTCTTTCAATGTGTGTGAATATGATCACGCTATCAATCTAGGGGGGTGGACTCTTGACAAGCCGCCGGTTTCATGTCCCCGTCGACGCCACTAGTGAGTGTCCCGCTGAGAGACAGACAGACAGACAGACAGACAGGTGTATACTGCATGTGTATTTTAAATTAATCCAATATAGTTTTCATGGAGTGAAAGATGCCACAAGTCTATGTTCAATATCTTTTGTTATTGCTCACTTTATTGAAGATGACGCAAGTATTCACTCAAGGTATTCACTCAAGGTATTCATTCAAGGTATTCACTCAAGGTATTCACTCAAGGTATTCATTCAAGGTATTCACTCAAGGTATTCACTCAAGGTATTCACTCAAGGTATTCACTCAAGGTATTCACTCAAGGTATTCACTCAAGGTATTCACTCAAGGTATTCACTCAAGGTATTCACTCAAGGTATTCACTCAAGGTATTCACTCAGGTATTCATTCAAGGTATTCACTCAAGGTATTCACTCAAGGTATTCACTCAAGGTATTCATTCAAGGTATTCACTCAAGGTATTCACTCAAGGTATTCATTCAAAGTATTCACTCACAGGATGAGTGACGCTGCCCAATACTGTCACTATGGCGGTGTGTCCACTCACAGGATGAGTGGCGCTGCCCCAATACTGTCACTATGGCGGTGTGTCCACTCACAGGATGAGTGGCGCTGCCCAATACTGTCACTATGGCGGTGTGTCCACTCACAGGATGAGTGGCGCTGCCCAATACTGTCACTATGGCGGTGTGTCCACTCACAGGATGAGTGACGCTGCCCAATACTGTCACTATGGCGGTTGTGTCCACTCACAGGATGAGTGGCGCTGCCCAATACTGTCACTATGGCGGTGTGTTCACTCACAGGATGAGTGGCGCTGCCCAATACTGTCACTATGGCGGTGTGTCCACTCACAGGATGAGTGACGCTGCCCAATACTGTCACTATGGCGGTGTGTTCACTCACAGGATGAGTGGCGCTGCCCAATACTGTCACTATGGCGGTGTGTCCACTCACAGGATGAGTGACGCTGCCCAATACTGTCACTATGGCGGTGTGTCCACTCACAGGATGAGTGACGCTGCCCAATACTGTCACTATGGCGGTGTGTCCACTCACAGGATGAGTGACGCTGCCCAATACTGTCACTATGGCGGTGTGTCCACTCACAGGATGAGTGGCGCTGCCCAATACTGTCACTATGGCGGGGTGTCCACTCACAGGATGAGTGACGCTGCCCAATACTGTCACTATGGCGGTGTGTCCACTCACAAGATGAGTGGCGCTGCCCAATACTGTCACTATGACGGTGTGTCCACTCACAGGATGAGTGGCGCTGCCCAATACTGTCACTATGGTGTGTGTCCACTCACAGGATGAGTGGCGCTGCCCAATACTGTCACTATGGCGGTGTGTCCACTCACAGGATGAGTGACGCTGCCCAATACTGTCACTATGGCGGTGTGTCCACTCACAGGATGAGTGGCGCTGCCCAATACTGTCACTATGACGGTGTGTCCACTCACAGGATGAGTCCCGCTGCCCAATACTGTCACTATGACGGTGTGTCCACTCACAGGATGAGTGACGCTGCCCAATACTGTCACTATGACGGTGTGTCCACTCACAGGATGAGTCCCACTGCCCAATACTGTCACTATGACGGTGTGTCCACTCACAGGATGAGTGACGCTGCCCAATACTGTCACTAGGACGGTGTGTCCACTCACAGGATGAGTGACGCTGCCCAATACTGTCACTATGACGGTGTGTCCACTCACAGGATGAGTGACGCTGCCCAATACTGTCACTATGGCGGTGTGTCCACTCACAGGATGAGTGACGCTGCCCAATACTGTCACTATGGCGGTGTGTTCACTCACAGGATGAGTGACGCTGCCCAATACTGTCACTATGGCGGTGTGTCCACTCACAGGATGAGTGACGCTGCCCAATACTGTCACTATGGCGGTGTGTCCACTCACAGGCTGAGTGGCGCTGCCCAATACTGTCACTATGGTGGTGTGTCCACTCACAGGATGAGTGGCGCTGCCCAATACTGTCACTATGGCGGTGTGTTCACTCACAGGATGAGTGACGCTGCCCTAATACTGTCACTATGGCGGTGTGTCCACTCACAGGATGAGTGACGCTGCCCAATACTGTCACTATGGCGGTGTGTCCACTCACAGGATGAGTGACGCTGCCCAATACTGTCACTATGGCGGTTGTGTCCACTCACAAGGATGAGTGACGCTGCCCAATACTGTCACTATGGCGGTGTGTTCACTCACAGGATGAGTGACGCTGCCCAATACTGTCACTATGTCGGTGTGTCCACTCACAGGATGAGTGACGCTGCCCAATACTGTCACTATGGCGGTGTGTCCACTCACAGGATGAGTGACGCTGCCCCAATACTGTCACTATGGCGGGGTGTCCACTCACAGGATGAGTGACGCTGCCCAATACTGTCACTATGGCGGTGTGTCCACTAACAGGATGAGTGATCGCGGCCCCAATTACTGTCACTATGGCGGGGTGTCCACTCACAGGATGAGTGACGCTGCCCAATACTGTCACTATGGCGGGGTGTCCACTCACAGGATGAGTGGCGCTGCCCAATACTGTCCTATGGCGGCTGTGTCCACTCACAGGATGAGTGGCGCTGCCCAATCCTGTCACTATGGCGGTTTGTGTCACTCACAGGATGAGTGGCGCTGCCCAATACTGTCACTATGGCGGTGTGTCCACTCACAGGATGAGTGACGCTGCCCCAATACTGTCACTATGGGCGGTGTGTCCACTCACAGGATGAGTGACGCTGCCCAATACTGTCACTATGGCGGGGTGTCCACTCACAGGATGAGTGACGCTGCCCAATACTGTCACTATGGCGGTGTGTCCACTCACAGGATGAGTGACGCTGCCCAATACTGTCACTATGGCGGTGTGTCCACTCACAGGATGAGTGGCGCTGCCCAATACTGTCACTATGGCGGGTGTGTCCACTCACAGGATGAGTGGCGCTGCCCAATACTGTCACTATGGCGGTGTGTCCACTCACAGGATGAGTGACGCTGCCCAATACTGTCACTATGGCGGTGTGTCCACTCACAGGATGAGTGACGCTGCCCAATACTGTCACTATGGCGGTGTGTCCACTCACAGGATGAGTGGCGCTGCCCAATACTGTCACTATGGCGGTGTGTCCACTCACAGGATGAGTGACGCTGCCCAATACTGTCACTATGGCGGTGTGTCCACTCACAGGATGAGTGGCGCTGCCCAATACTGTCACTATGGCGGTGTGTCCACTCACAGGATGAGTGACGCTGCCCAATACTGTCACTATGGCGGTGTGTCCACTCACAGGATGAGTGACGCAGCCCAATACTGTCACTATGGCGGTGTGTCCACTCACAGGATGAGTGACGCTGCCCAATACTGTCACTATGGCGGTGTGTCCACTCACAGGATGAGTGGCGCTGCCCAATACTGTCACTATGGCGGTGTGTCCACTCACAGGATGAGTGACGCTGCCCAATACTGTCACTATGGCGGTGTGTCCACTCACAGGATGAGTGGCGCTGCCCAATACTGTCACTATGGCGGTGTGTCCACTCACAGGATGAGTGGCGCTGCCCAATACTGTCACTATGGCGGTGTGTCCACTCACAGGATGAGTGGCGCTGCCCAATACTGTCACTATGGCGGTGTGTCCACTCACAGGATGAGTGGCGCTGCCCAATACTGTCACTATGGCGGTGTGTCCACTCACAGGATGAGTGGCGCTGCCCAATACTGTCACTATGGCGGTGTGTCCACTCACAGGATGAGTGACGCTGCCCAATACTGTCACTATGGCGGTGTGTCCACTCACAGGATGAGTGACGCTGCCCAATACTGTCACTATGGCGGTGTGTCCACTCACAGGATGAGTGACGCTGCCCAATACTGTCACTATGGCGGTGTGTCCACTCACAGGATGAGTGGCGCTGCCCAATACTGTCACTATGGCGGTGTGTCCACTCACAGGATGAGTCCCGCTGCCCAATACTGTCACTATGGCGGTGTGTCCACTCACAGGATGAGTCCCGCTGCCCAATACTGTCACTATGGCGGTGTGTCCACTCACAGGATGAGTCCCGCTGCCCAATACTGTCACTATGGCGGTGTGTCCACTCACAGGATGAGTGGCGCTGCCCAATACTGTCACTATGGCGGTGTGTCCACTCACAGGATGAGTGACGCTGCCCAATACTGTCACTATGGCGGTGTGTCCACTCACAGGATGAGTGACGCTGCCCAATACTGTCACTATGGCGGTGTGTCCACTCACAGGATGAGTGGCGCTGCCCAATACTGTCACTATGGCGGTGTGTCCACTCACAGGATGAGTGGCGCTGCCCAATACTGTCACTATGGCGGTGTGTCCACTCACAGGATGAGTCCCGCTGCCCAATACTGTCACTATGGCGGTGTGTCCACTCACAGGATGAGTCCCGCTGCCCAATACTGTCACTATGGCGGTGTGTCCACTCACAGGATGAGTGGCGCTGCCCAATACTGTCACTATGGCGGTGTGTCCACTCACAGGATGAGTCCCGCTGCCCAATACTGTCACTATGGCGGTGTGTTCCACTCACAGGATGAGTCCCGCTGCCCAATACTGTCACTATGGCGGTGTGTCCACTCACAGGATGAGTCCCGCTGCCCAATACTGTCACTATGGCGGTGTGTCCACTCACAGGATGAGTGGCGCTGCCCAATACTGTCACTATGGCGGTGTGTCCACTCACAGGATGAGTGGCGCTGCCCAATACTGTCACTATGGCGGTGTGTCCACTCACAGGATGAGTGGCGCTGCCCAATACTGTCACTATGGCGGTGTGTCCACTCACAGGATGAGTGACGCTGCCCAATACTGTCACTATGGCGGTGTGTCCACTCACAGGATGAGTGACGCTGCCCAATACTGTCACTATGGCGGTGTGTTCACTCACAGGATGAGTGGCGCTGCCCAATACTGTCACTATGGCGGTGTGTCCACTCACAGGATGAGTGACGCTGCCCAATACTGTCACTATGGCGGTGTGTCCACTCACAGGATGAGTGGCGCTGCCCAATACTGTCACTATGGCGGTGTGTCCACTCACAGGATGAGTGACGCTGCCCAATACTGTCACTATGGCGGTGTGTCCACTCACAGGATGAGTGACGCTGCCCAATACTGTCACTATGGCGGTGTGTCCACTCACAGGATGAGTGACGCTGCCCAATACTGTCACTATGGCGGTGTGTCCACTCACAGGATGAGTGGCGCTGCCCAATACTGTCACTATGGCGGTGTGTCCACTCACAGGATGAGTGACGCTGCCCAATACTGTCACTATGGCGGTGTGTCCACTCACAGGATGAGTGGCGCTGCCCAATACTGTCACTATGGCGGTGTGTCCACTCACAGGATGAGTGGCGCTGCCCAATACTGTCACTATGGCGGTGTGTCCACTCACAGGATGAGTCCCGCTGCCCAATACTGTCACTATGGCGGTGTGTCCACTCACAGGATGAGTGGCGCTGCCCAATACTGTCACTATGGCGGTGTGTCCACTCACAGGATGAGTGGCGCTGCCCAATACTGTCACTATGGCGGTGTGTCCACTCACAGGATGAGTGACGCTGCCCAATACTGTCACTATGGCGGTGTGTCCACTCACAGGATGAGTGACGCTGCCCAATACTGTCACTATGGCGGTGTGTCCACTCACAGGATGAGTGACGCTGCCCAATACTGTCACTATGGCGGTGTGTCCACTCACAGGATGAGTGGCGCTGCCCAATACTGTCCACTATGGCGGTGTGTCCACTCACAGGATGAGTCCCGCTGCCCAATACTGTCACCATGGCGGTGTGTCCACTCACAGGATGAGTCCCGCTGCCCAATACTGTCACTATGGCGGTGTGTCCACTCACAGGATGAGTCCCGCTGCCCAATACTGTCACTATGGCGGTGTGTCCACTCACAGGATGAGTGGCGCTGCCCAATACTGTCACTATGGCGGTGTGTCCACTCACAGGATGAGTGACGCTGCCCAATACTGTCACTATGGCGGTGTGTCCACTCACAGGATGAGTGGCGCTGCCCAATACTGTCACTATGGCGGTGTGTCCACTCACAGGATGAGTCCCCGCTGCCCAATACTGTCACTATGGCGGTGTATCCACTCACAGGATGAGTCCCGCTGCCCAATACTGTCACTATGGCGGTGTGTCCACTCACAGGATGAGTGGCGCTGCCCAATACTGTCACTATGGCGGTGTGTCCACTCACAGGATGAGTGGCGCTGCCCAATACTGTCACTATGGCGGTGTGTCCACTCACAGGATGAGTCCCGCTGCCCAATACTGTCACTATGGCGGTGTGTCCACTCACAGGATGAGTCCCGCTGCCCAATACTGTCACTATGGCGGTGTGTCCACTCACAGGATGAGTCCCGCTGCCCAATACTGTCACTATGGCGGTGTGTCCACTCACAGGATGAGTCCCGCTGCCCAATACTGTCACTATGGCGGTGTGTCCACTCACAGGATGAGTGACGCTGCCCAATACTGTCACTATGGCGGTGTGTTCACTCACAGGTTGAGTGACGCTGCCCAATACTGTCACTATGGCGGTGTGTCCACTCACAGGATGAGTGGCGCTGCCCAATACTGTCACTATGGCGGTGTGTCCACTCACAGGATGAGTGGCGCTGCCCAATACTGTCAATATGGCGGTGTGTCCACTCACAGGATGAGTGGCGCTGCCCAATACTGTCACTATGGCGGTGTGTCCACTCACAGGATGAGTGACGCTGCCCAATACTGTCAATATGGCGGTGTGTCCACTCACAGGATGAGTGACGCTGCCCAATACTGTCAATATGGCGGTGTGTCCACTCACAGGATGAGTGGCGCTGCCCAATACTGTCACTATGGCGGTGTGTCCACTCACAGGATGAGTGACGCTGCCCAATACTGTCAATATGGCGGTGTGTCCACTCACAGGATGAGTGACGCTGCCCAATACTGTCAATATGGCGGTGTGTCCACTCACAGGATGAGTGACGCTGCCCAATACTGTCACTATGGCGGTGTGTCCACTCACAGGATGAGTGGCGCTGCCCAATACTGTCACTATGGCGGTGTGTCCACTCACAGGATGAGTGACGCTGCCCAATACTGTCACTATGGCGGTGTGTCCACTCACAGGATGAGTGACGCTGCCCAATACTGTCACTATGGCGGTGTGTCCACTCACAGGATGAGTGACGCTGCCCAATACTGTCACTATGGCGGTGTGTCCACTCACAGGATGAGTGGCGCTGCCCAATACTGTCACTATGGCGGTGTGTCCACTCACAGGATGAGTCCCGCTGCCCAATACTGTCACTATGGCGGTGTGTCCACTCACAGGATGAGTCCCGCTGCCCAATACTGTCACTATGGCGGTGTGTCCACTCACAGGATGAGTCCCGCTGCCCAATACTGTCACTATGGCGGTGTGTCCACTCACAGGATGAGTGGCGCTGCCCAATACTGTCACTATGGCGGTGTGTCCACTCACAGGATGAGTCCCGCTGCCCAATACTGTCACTATGGCGGTGTGTCCACTCACAGGATGAGTCCCGCTGCCCAATACTGTCACTATGGCGGTGTGTCCACTCACAGGATGAGTCCCGCTGCCCAATACTGTCACTATGGCGGTGTGTCCACTCACAGGATGAGTGGCGCTGCCCAATACTGTCACTATGGCGGTGTGTCCACTCACAGGATGAGTGGCGCTGCCCAATACTGTCACTATGGCGGTGTGTCCACTCACAGGATGAGTGGCGCTGCCCAATACTGTCACTATGGCGGTGTGTCCACTCACAGGATGAGTGACGCTGCCCAATACTGTCACTATGGCGGTGTGTCCACTCACAGGATGAGTGACGCTGCCCAATACTGTCACTATGGCGGTGTGTTCACTCACAGGATGAGTGGCGCTGCCCAATACTGTCACTATGGCGGTGTGTCCACTCACAGGATGAGTGACGCTGCCCAATACTGTCACTATGGCGGTGTGTCCACTCACAGGATGAGTGGCGCTGCCCAATACTGTCACTATGGCGGTGTGTCCACTCACAGGATGAGTGACGCTGCCCAATACTGTCACTATGGCGGTGTGTCCACTCACAGGATGAGTGACGCTGCCCAATACTGTCACTATGGCGGTGTGTCCACTCACAGGATGAGTGACGCTGCCCAATACTGTCACTATGGCGGTGTGTCCACTCACAGGATGAGTGGCGCTGCCCAATACTGTCACTATGGCGGTGTGTCCACTCACAGGATGAGTGACGCTGCCCAATACTGTCACTATGGCGGTGTGTCCACTCACAGGATGAGTGGCGCTGCCCAATACTGTCACTATGGCGGTGTGTCCACTCACAGGATGAGTGGCGCTGCCCAATACTGTCACTATGGCGGTGTGTCCACTCACAGGATGAGTCCCGCTGCCCAATACTGTCACTATGGCGGTGTGTCCACTCACAGGATGAGTGGCGCTGCCCAATACTGTCACTATGGCGGTGTGTCCACTCACAGGATGAGTGGCGCTGCCCAATACTGTCACTATGGCGGTGTGTCCACTCACAGGATGAGTGACGCTGCCCAATACTGTCACTATGGCGGTGTGTCCACTCACAGGATGAGTGACGCTGCCCAATACTGTCACTATGGCGGTGTGTCCACTCACAGGATGAGTGACGCTGCCCAATACTGTCACTATGGCGGTGTGTCCACTCACAGGATGAGTGGCGCTGCCCAATACTGTCACTATGGCGGTGTGTCCACTCACAGGATGAGTGGCGCTGCCCAATACTGTCACTATGGCGGTGTGTCCACTCACAGGATGAGTCCCGCTGCCCAATACTGTCACTATGGCGGTGTGTCCACTCACAGGATGAGTCCCGCTGCCCAATACTGTCACTATGGCGGTGTGTCCACTCACAGGATGAGTGGCGCTGCCCAATACTGTCACTATGGCGGTGTGTCCACTCACAGGATGAGTGGCGCTGCCCAATACTGTCACTATGGCGGTGTGTCCACTCACAGGATGAGTGACGCTGCCCAATACTGTCACTATGGCGGTGTGTCCACTCACAGGATGAGTGGCGCTGCCCAATACTGTCACTATGGCGGTGTGTCCACTCACAGGATGAGTCCCGCTGCCCAATACTGTCACTATGGCGGTGTGTCCACTCACAGGATGAGTCCCGCTGCCCAATACTGTCACTATGGCGGTGTGTCCACTCACAGGATGAGTCCCGCTGCCCAATACTGTCACTATGGCGGTGTGTCCACTCACAGGATGAGTGGCGCTGCCCAATACTGTCACTATGGCGGTGTGTCCACTCACAGGATGAGTCCCGCTGCCCAATACTGTCACTATGGCGGTGTGTCCACTCACAGGATGAGTCCCGCTGCCCAATACTGTCACTATGGCGGTGTGTCCACTCACAGGATGAGTCCCGCTGCCCAATACTGTCACTATGGCGGTGTGTCCACTCACAGGATGAGTCCCGCTGCCCAATACTGTCACTATGGCGGTGTGTCCACTCACAGGATGAGTGACGCTGCCCAATACTGTCACTATGGCGGTGTGTTCACTCACAGGTTGAGTGACGCTGCCCAATACTGTCACTATGGCGGTGTGTCCACTCACAGGATGAGTGGCGCTGCCCAATACTGTCACTATGGCGGTGTGTCCACTCACAGGATGAGTGGCGCTGCCCAATACTGTCAATATGGCGGTGTGTCCACTCACAGGATGAGTGGCGCTGCCCAATACTGTCACTATGGCGGTGTGTCCACTCAAAGGATGAGTGACGCTGCCCAATACTGTCAATATGGCGGTGTGTCCACTCAAAGGATGAGTGACGCTGCCCAATACTGTCAATATGGCGGTGTGTCCACTCACAGGATGAGTGACGCTGCCCAATACTGTCAATATGGCGGTGTGTCCACTCACAGGATGAGTGGCGCTGCCCAATACTGTCACTATGGCGGTGATGGCGGTGTGTCCACTCACAGGATGAGTGACGCTGCCCAATACTGTCACTATGGCGGTGTGTCCACTCACAGGATGAGTGACGCTGCCCAATACTGTCACTATGACGGTGTGTCCACTCACAGGATGAGTGGCGCTGCCCAATACTGTCACTATGGTGGTGTGTCCACTCACAGGATGAGTGGCGCTGCCCAATACTGTCACTATGGCGGTGTGTCCACTCACAGGATGAGTGACGCCACTCACAGGATGAGTGACGCTGCACAATAAACTCGCCCCTCGGGGCAAAATTAAAAAAAAAATATTAGGAAGATTATCTAAGAAAATTTAATCGTGCAATAATCAAACAAAAAAAGCCAACAACAAACAAAAATTTACAGACAACAAACAAACAAAAACAGTTAATTAGGAAAGAAAGAAGCAAAAAAAAATAGGTGTCATTAGGCCAGAAGCCGAACTAAGTCCTTCTTATTACGCTAATTAAGAAAGCGCTCCCGCGATGGCAACACCTTGTGTTATTACCTTACAGGGAGTTTGTTTGTTTGTTTGTCATGCTTCCTCCCCCTTGTGTGACAGCTGGTGTGGTGTGCCCGTCCTCTCCTCCACTAGTAAGGCACTACGGGCTCACCATAGCCCGTGCTACTTGGAACTTTTTGTTCCAGGTAGCTAATCTTTAACAGCATACACACTCTGGCCACTTCTCCCAACGCTACAAATGTTCACTTGGCTGTGGCGTTGTAACCTTTCTTGAACCTTTGCTCGTGTCCATCTCCTCAGACTATCCCTCCCATCATTTTCTCCCTACTATTCCTCCAACAGACTCATCCCTCCCATCCTTCTCCTGACCTCAGCGCTGCTCTTCCATCCTCCTCTTCCTCTCTGCTTCTATCCCATCCTTGTCGTCCACTCTCCTCTCCCCCCCTAAGCCAAGGACCGTCCTGGCCTCTGGATAATGGCCGGTCAAGGCCGTTTAGCAGTGTGTTCAGGCAAGGGGAGATG
>NC_091186.1:12944466-13021966 GCF_040958095.1 Procambarus clarkii
ACCTGAAGAACGAGTCTACCCCAGGGAGAGTTATTCCGCGATCTGGACCAGGGGCCAGATTCACGAAAGCACTTAAGCAAGTACTTACGAACGTGTACATCTTTCCTCAATCTTTGACGGCTTTGGTTACATTTATTAAACAGTTTACAAGCATGAAAACTTGCCATTCAACTGTTGTTATTGTTATAAACAGCCTCCTGGTGCTTCGGAGCTCATTAACTGTTTAATAATTGTTAACAAAGCCGCCAAAGATTGAGAAAAGATGTACAGGTTCGTAAGTGCTTGCACTAGACCTGATTGAGAGGTCAGAGGAAGTGTAGATATATGAATATATACTAAATACATGACAAATGTTGGTGGATAGTGTAAAGGCATGAGCAGATAATGAACATGTAAATAATTGACATGATATGAGATGTCGATACTTTGTGGACATGATATGAGGCTCGCGGGACTTCTCGACCTTACTTGAGCAACAGAGGTCGTGAGAAGGGGTAGTGCTGTGCTAAGCACCTGGCAGAGGAGGAAACCCCCCTAGTGGTGTGCTCCTAGGAGAGGAGGTAATCAAGCAGGCGTTTATGTGTGAAGCCTGAGGACGATTTAAAGTGCTCAAGTCAGGATTAGAAGAAGCCTTGTGAGGCAGTCCTATAGCGATTTTGTGGGCGCCATTGTTGAGGACCCGGCCTGAGCGCCCTAGAGACACAAATTCTGCGGTAAGCTGATATAACAGTGGTTGCCTGTGTTTGATCGTGTGCACAGCGATCATGGCAAGTGTTTATATATATAGTATAGATATTTTATTAAGGCAGTAAGCTGAAATAAGAGAGTAGAGATAGGAGAACATATTGGAGGGAGGAGTGTTACATCCTCCCTCGACGAAGGTCAGTGGATGACTAAAGGGAAGAGGAGCCCCAGGCTGGAGCAGCGGCATATCGGGACATGTCGAAAATGGACCCGCCCAAGATGGGGGAAGACCGTCGCGGCTACGCAATAGTTTTAAAGAGACGTCGGATGGAGGAGTTTTACTTTTTGTGAATACATTTAATTATGTTTTAGTAGGGGAAGCATTTTTATTGACATGGCAATGGAATTGAAAGTTTGTTTGGGGAGGAGTTGATGGAAGAACTTCGAGGCTGGAGAAGTGTATGTTGAAATTTGTGGGAGAGCAGAACTCCATAGTGAGGAGTTGACCTCAAGCAGTGTAAAGGAGCAGTAAAGAGAAGTTTCACGTCTCCGTGGAATCACTGGTGTATTTTGAAGGACCTAGAGATATGTATGGTAGTGAGCCTCCAGGAGCAGAGCAGAGGTTTAAGGTGGGTACACAGGCATGTATAAGAGGAGTGCTTGAATGATTATTGGTGTGTAAGACGCAGTGTAAGGCGAGAGATTGATTTCTCCTTGTGTTGCGGAATATTTATGCAGATGTTTCTGGTGTTTCAGCCTCAGGCTGAGTTTATATACTTTAAGGGCTGAGTGTATAATATTGTTATGACGAGATTTCACCCCCATTTAGTGAGGGAGTAGTAAGTGGTAAGCCAAGAGTTGGGCAGCTGCTTGATATGGATGGTTGGTGAAGCCAGGATATGATATTGGATTGCTACTGGGTTGTAACAGCTTAGAGTGTTGTATATTTAATTTTTGTACCTATCATATATTGTATATGTCTTTTTCATTTATTAAATGTGTATTGTTAGCTGGCTTTTGCTCTTGTCCTCGTGAGGCTTCCCAGAAAGCAGGAGAGAGAGAGAGAGAGAAAAAGAATCACGGCTGCGGACAGGGTGGCAGAAAATACTAATTCTCAAAAGGGGGATTTAGGAGATCATTCCAAACAAGGAGAGAGTGGGGAGTCATGGAGGCTCAAGTAGGGTGTGTATACAGAACAACGAGGCCAGTGTTGGAACCGCACCCCTAAACATGTAATGCAGAACCCCTGTCCGAGATCAAAAGGCGTACAGGGTGATCTCCTGATTAAACTTCAAGCACTCCAGTGTTCATTGTTGGTCGACCGAGGGTAGCAGGTGTGTGGCTGTCGAGGTCGGTTGTCTGTTCCGGCAAAGAGTGGTTGGGGGGACGTTGTCCGCCTGTATGCAAGTAACAATCTGGTGCAGCAGCCAGAGCTCTCATTGGAGGTTTAACTTCCACAAGTCCCAACCCTCTCAGGCCAGAACACTCCTTACACAGTTTCAAATGCAGATATGATAGAACCCAGTAGGCTCAGGAATCTGTACATCAGTTGACTTACAGTTAAGAGGCGGGACCAAAGAACCAGAGCTCAACCCCCGTAGCACAACTAGGTGAGTACTCGCCCACACTCTCACCCACACCTACACACTCGCCTACATATACCTTCTGAAAATTAAATTAAAGCTGGGGCCTTCGTCAATGAAATACTTGCTAAAGAACTTTCATTACAGTGTGCCTACCTGGGGCCTTGCTGGGGTGGCCCACCTTGGAGGCTTGGGGGCCTTGCTGGGGTGACCCACCATGGAGGCCTGGGGCCTTGCTGGGGTGACCCACCATGGAGGTCTGGGGCCTTGCTGGGGTGTCCCACCATGAAGGCTTGGGGCCTTGCTGGGGTGACCCACCTAGGAGGCTTGGGACCTTGCTGGGGTGACCCACCTAGGAGGCTTGGGACCTTGCTGGGGTGACCCACCTAGGAGGCTTGGGACCTTGCTGGGGTGACCCACCATGGAGGCTTGGGGCCTTGCTGGGGTGACCCACCATGGAGGCTTGGGGCCTTGCTGGGGTGACCCACCATGGAGGCTTGGGGCCTTGCTGGGGTGACCCACCATGGAGGCTTGGGACCTTGCTGGGGTGACCCACCATGGAGGCCTGGGACCTTGCTGGGGTGACCCACCATGGAGGCTTGGGACCTTGTTGGGGTGACCCACCATGGAGGCCTGGGACCTTGCTGGGGTGACCCACCATGGAGGCTTGGGACCTTGCTGGGGTGACCCACCATGGAGGCCTGGGACCTTGCTGGGGTGACCCACCATGGAGGCCTGGGACCTTGCTGGGGTGACCCACCATGGAGGCCTGGGACCTTGCTGGGGTGACCCACCATGGAGGCCTGGGACCTTGCTGGGGTGACCCACCATGAAGGCCTGGGACCTTGCTGGGGTGACCCACCATGGAGGCCTGGGACCTTGCTGGGGTGACCCACCATGGAGGCCTGGGACCTTGCTGGGGTGACCCACCATGGAGGCCTGGGACCTTGCTGGGGTGACCCACCATGGAGGCCTGGGACCTTGCTGGGGTGACCCACCATGGAGGCCTGGGACCTTGCTGGGGTGACCCACCATGGAGGCCTGAGACCTTGCTGGGGTGACCCACCATGGAGGCCTGAGACCTTGCTGGGGTGACCCACCGTGGAGGCCTGAGACCTTGCTGGGGTGACCCACCATGGAGGCCTGAGACCTTGCTGGGGTGACCCACCATGGAGGCCTGAGACCTTGCTGGGGTGACCCACCATGGAGGCCTGAGACCTTGCTGGGGTGACCCACCATGGAGGCCTGAGACCTTGCTGGGGTGACCCACCATGGAGGCCTGAGACCTTGCTGGGGTGACCCACCATGGAGGCCTGAGACCTTGCTGGGGTGACCCACCATGGAGGCCTGGGACCTTGCTGGGGTGACCCACCATGGAGGCCTGGGACCTTGCTGGGGTGACCCACCATGGAGGCCTGGGACCTTGCTGGGGTGACCCACCATGGAGGCCTGAGACCTTGCTGGGGTGACCCACCATGGAGGCTTGGGACCTTGCTGGGGTGACCCACCTAGGAGGCCTGGGACCTTGCTGGGGAGACCCACCATGGAGGCCTGAGACCTTGCTGGGGTGACCCACCATGGAGGCTTGGGACCTTGCTGGGGTGACCCACCTAGGAGGCCTGGGACCTTGCTGGGGTGACCCACCTAGGAGGCCTGGGACCTTGCTGGGGTGACCCACCATGGAGGCTTGGGACCTTGCTGGGGTGACCCACCATGGAGGCTTGGGACCTTGCTGGGGTGACCCACCTAGGAGGCCTGGGACCTTGCTGGGGAGACCCACCATGGAGGCCTGGGGCCTTGCTGGGGTGACCCACCATGGAGGCCTGAGACCTTGCTGGGGTGACCCACCTTGGAGGTCTGGGGCCTTGCTGGGGTGACCCACCATGGAGGCCTGGGGCCTTGCTGGGGTGACCCACCATGGAGGCCTGAGACCTTGCTGGGGTGACCCACCAGCTGACTGATCATATTTCACGCGCCAAAATCAGCTGATGGAATGTAAACAAAGTGATCCTTTGTCTTTTTTTCATTGTTCTCTTATCACAGTCGCCCAGATGGCTCCCTCTGGCTCTCACAGTCGCCCAGATGGCTCCCTCTGGCTCTCACAGTCGCCCAGATGGCTCCCTCTGGCTCTCACAGTCGTCCAGATGGCTCCCTCTGGCTCTCACAGTCGCCCAGATGGCTCCCTCTGGCTCTCACAGTCGCCCAGATGGCTCCATCTGGCTCTCACAGTCGCCCAGATGGCTCCCTCTGGCTCTCACAGTCGCCCAGATGGCTCCCTCTGGCTCTCACAGTCGCCCAGATGGCTCCCTCTGGCTCTCACAGTCGTCCAGATGGCTCCCTCTGGCTCTCACAGTCGCCCAGATGGCTCCCTCTGGCTCTCACAGTCGCCCAGATGGCTCCCTCTGGCTCTCACAGTCGTCCAGATGGCTCCCTCTGGCTCTCACAGTCGCCCAGATGGCTCCCTCTGGCTCTCACAGTCGTCCAGATGGCTCCCTCTGGCTCTCACAGTCGCCCAGATGGCTCCCTCTGGCTCTCACAGTCGCCCAGATGGCTCCCTCTGGCTCTCACAGTCGTCCAGATGGCTCCCTCTGGCTCTCACAGTCGTCCAGATGGCTCCCTCTGGCTCTCACAGTCGTCCAGATGGCTCCCTCTGGGTCTCACAGTCGCCCAGATGGCTCCCTCTGGCTCTCACAGTCGCCCAGATGGCTCCCTCTGGCTCTCACAGTCGCCCAGATGGCTCCCTCTGGCTCTCACAGTCGCCCAGATGGCTCCCTCTGGCTCTCACAGTCGCCCAGATGGCTCCCTCTGGCTCTCACAGTCGCCCAGATGGCTCCCTCTGGCTCTCACAGTCGTCACAGTCGTCAGAACACAGCTTGGGGCGAGGCACGCCAGCCTCTGGCACTAATCATAATCCTCTTATTGTCTGCTGGATGGTGTTCCAGCAGACACCAGGATGGTGTTCCAGCAGACACATGGATGGTGTTCCAGCAGACACATGGATGGTGTTCCAGCAGACACATGGATGGTGTTCCAGCAGACACATGGATGGTGTTCCAGCAGACACATGGATGGTGTTCCAGCAGACACCAGGATGGTGTTCCAGCAGACACATGGATGGTGTTCCAGCAGACACATGGATGGTGTTCCAGCAGACACATGGATGGTGTTCCAGCAGACACATGGATGGTGTTCCAGCAGACACATGGATGGTGTTCCAGCAGACACATGGATGGTGTTCCAGCAGACACATGGATGGTGTTCCAGCAGACACATGGATGGTGTTCCAGCAGACACTAAAGTGCCCTTATCCTAACCTATCACAGGACCCGAAACAGAAAACGGAACAGTACGTCAATTATGCGACCCGCTACCGTTTTCTAGTACGACGATTTTTTGGCCCTAGTGCCACCTGGATGGTGCGGCTCTATCGACTTGAGAATGGTCCAGGACGGACCGAAACGTCGTCGTCGTCCCTTCACCTTCTAGTGTGTGGTCTGGTCAACACACTTCAGCCACGTTATTGTGACTCATCGCCTGCAGCATTTGGCCTTAGAGTAATACGTCAAAATGCGACGTTGTACGAGGAGGAGGACGGGTGTGCCTGGCGGCAGGCCTGGTGGCAGGTGGCAGGCCTGGCGGCTGGTGGCAGGCCTGGCGGCTGGTGGCAGGCCTGACGGGAGTCAACAAGTTAGGCCCCGGCTGATGGCACAGTGCCACCGGTAACTAGCTACTTGTGCTAGTTAGCTCACTCCTCCCCCTCATTACTCTCTCTCTCTCTCTCTCTCTCTCTCTCTCTCTCTCTCTCTCTCTCTCTCTCTCTCTCTCTCTCTCTCTCTCTCTCTCTCTCTCTCTCCTCTAGACCTTGTCTCACCTGTGCCCAGGTGTGTATGGGGAAGGTCAGGCAGCTACCTGTGTACAGGTAAGGTCAGGGAGCCACCTGTGTACAGGTAAGGTCAGGTAGGCACCTGTGTACAGGTAAGGTCAGACAGCCACCTGTATACAGGTAAGGTCAGACAGCCACCTGTATACAGGTAAGGTCAGACAGCCACCTGTGTACAGGTAAGGTCAGACAGCCACCTGTGTACAGGTAAGGTCAGACAGCCACCTGTGTACAGGTAAGGTCAGACAGCCACCTGTGTACAGGTAAGGTCAGACAGCGGGTCTCAGCTTGGCATTTGTTTTATTTCTAAATGTCAGTCAGTGAGGCTGCGAGAGCTGCGGGCTTAAATTTTTGCATATTGAGCATTGATATATTTTGTACCATCAGCAGTCTATGTTTATACATGTTAGAGATTATCAATACTGGTATTCAGGTCCAACCACTTAAGGGGGAGCTCCGTCCTGTCCCGTCAGCTGATGCGACGGTTACACTTCTTAGATTTCAAAACCCATGTCCTTAGTTAAGGCAACCGGTATATCAAACCCATGTATACACGCGGAGAATATCTGTTACTGGAATAGTGAAAAAAGAAAGACTGCGTGTACTCCACTTGCCAAAGACTAATATAGTCCGCGCTTGAGGTCTATACTCTCACTATAGCCCTCTGTATCCTATCAGAGAGGTACGCTCTATTCCACTTTAGTAACCTTCTATTTATGGATACTTCAGTCTCAAGAGGGTAACCCTCTCTAGTGGAATGGGGAGGGAATGTAGGGTGGGAAGGGGTAGGGGGCAAGGGGAGGCAGGGGAGGAGAGGTAGGGGGTAGACAGGGTGGGAGACGGGGGGGGGGGAGGAGGTACCTAAGAGACAGAAGAGTCCCAGAAGGCTGAGAGACGGGGCCATCGATTCCCTTGGGAACCGGAACGCCCGCAAGCTCCTGTGGCTCCCAGGAGACGACACCTGTCACCAAGCCCCTGCACCTTGCAGCTGAAGGCTCCCCGGGGCCGGAACACCTGTCACGCAAGACCTGTCGCCGGGTGGAAGTTCACGGCCACATGAGACTAGCGGCCGCTCCCGCTAATTTCTGGGCCCACACCGTCACCTCCACACCCAGCGCGGGAAACTGTCACCTCCACCCCGAGCGCGGGAAACCGTCACCTCCACCCCGAGCGCGGGAAACCGTCACCTCCACCCCGAGCGCGGGAAACCGTCACGTACCTCCACCCCGAGCACAGGAAAACGGTTTAGCGTTCACAATACCCAAAATGTTGTTCCCCTCACTCAGGTAAAACAGCTGTATGTTACCCAGGCGTGGTCACCCCTCGAGGCTTAACTACGATAAAGAGTCATTTCAACAGGTCAGAATGTAACATATACATCTAGAGCCCAGAGGCCAGACATAGCCTAAGCTACTCTATCCCTTTGAGATATATTTTATTGTCTCAATAAACGTACTTGAACTTTTAGAACCCGACTGTCATAATGAACTTTTCGTGAGCAGTAGAAGCAACATATCCCCCCCCCCCCACGTTGTTAGCATAGTACTTTTTCCGACTATGGGGACGAGCGTACAAACATCGACGTTTTACACAATAACAAAATAGTATAATTTGGTACTATAAACTTTGTAGATTACGGAAACACAAAAGAACTAAAAACCAAACTTAAATATTTTCCTAGGCTTAACTAGTATAGCACATTTATATACTATATTAATCCTGTGTGTATCAGGCCCAGGACGGTTAGGATAGGGTGTATTATAAACAAAAAAAGCTTTTCCGGTTTGTCCAAATTCAATAATACAAGAGTCTACCTTACACAGGTCTAGAGCACCAACATGCAGTGGCGGACCACCAAAAAGTTGACTTTAAATTACTGGACCTGGCCAAACTTGTTTACCCGCAGGAAACATATACGACCCAACCTCTCCTAGCAAAATATCCTATGTCTAATACTCGCTATCTTAGGCCGTACATATTACATATATGTGCTATACTAAACCTAGGAATATTCAAGTTTGGTTCCTAGCTTTAATTTTTTTCCAGTCTATACCATTATTCGTACCAAAAATAGTATCATTAATAGTACCAAAAGTGGCTTAGTGACGGTTCATTAAGTTGGGACTAGTGCAGATAGTTACTATGAGTACTAACGAGTCACAAGGATAGGCTGGGTATATAGCAGTAATTGTCAACACAAGCAAAATATTTAACCTAACGTACCTTAGGCCTAACTGTACATACAGCTGGGATATATATATAATACTAGGTGGGATACCCGGCGGTGCCCGGGGCGACGTTGGTAGTGGAGGCAGCCTGGTGGTGGTGCCAGAGAGGGTGGAGCAACACCTGACGATTTTGAAGTTGAAAATTAGCTCTCCAAAGTTCATTTTGACACTATATTTATGGTCTAACGCCTAGGGTAGCGTCTTGCAAGGCACTCATTACATCTTCAAAGACAAATTCTCCATACTGTGCCAAGGCTCATGTTCGCTTTGGGTGAGGTGATAGAGGACATGTTTGACCTGACCAGGTGTAGAGGGGCAGGTTAACACCCTCCACACAGGTATAGCACCAACCCCCCCCCCCCTACTACACACCCGGGGAGATGAGAGGGACCTTGCCTCCCTTAAGCTCTCCCAAGCCTCTGGTTGTGGGGCGTTTATACTCCCATCTCCTCCTATCCTGCCGCTCCATTACCCCCCCTTCCATCCCCTCTATCCCCTCTCATCTCCCCTCTTTCCAAATGGCTTCATTCAGTCAAAAACAAAATCAAAGTTCCAAGTTCCACAAGTTGTGACTGATTTATTTGTTGATCGATTTCCTTCTATCTTCACATAGGGTAACATATGCACTCTCCAGGATGTAAAGGTTACAACAAAATCAGATAATAAACAAAGGAGAAAAAAACTTAAATCTTAAATAAAAAAAAAACTTCCCCTAAAAATAACATTTTTCTGACATTGATGAAAGTAACATAATAACATTGGACAATGTATTTATATGATATACATTAAAATACAGCATAATAACATAGTTACTAATTATTATTTGTGTTACTATGTGTTAGTCAGCAATGCTATAAAGACTCCAGCTGTATATCCACTTTGTGGACACTTCTTACTACTACTGAGCGTCGGACGGCTCTAATAAACCTTGACGACCTTTATGTTCAATATTATGTACGATATTTATGAGAAGATTTGGGTTAGAATAATTAACCTTACCCTTTAGGTCATTTTCAACAAGACTATATATATATATATATATATATATATATATATATATATATATATATATATATATATATATATATATATATATATATATATATATATATATATATATATGCGGAAAATCCACAGAGAAATGTTCTCTGTGGATTTTCCGCATACAAATGATCAGTGTTAAGTGATCGTCAATTGCATTATATATATATATATATATATATATATATATATATATATATATATATATATATATATATATATATATATATATATATATATATATTAGTATATTTTGGTAGCAGTCTTTCCTGTAGACATATATTATTAAATATGACCGAAAAAGTAAGATTAATAATTCTAACACGAATTTTCTCAATCTTTCGTACATTTCTTTTCACTGTTGGAGGTAAATCAAAAATCAATTCTCCAAAATTCATTTTTATTTCTAGTCTGACGCGACACGAGCGCGTTTCGTAAAACTTATTACATTTTCAAAGACTTTAGTTCACAAATACACAACTGAATAGAACTTACGCATCTCCGATTTTATATCTACATTTGAGTGAGGTGGAAGGGGTGATGTGGCATTAACACAAGACAGAACAAGATGTGGCATTAATAGGGTATTAATTTCATCAACACAAGACAGAACAAGAGTATTAATAGGGTATTAATTTCATCAACACAAGACAGAACATGAAACAATGGATATTGAATAGAAGTGTTTGTAGAAAGCCTATTGGTCCATATTTCTTGATGCTTCTATATTGGAGCGGAGTCTTGAGGTGGGGAGAATATAGTTGTGCAATAATTGGCTGTTGATTGCTGGTGTTGACTTCTTGATGTGTAGTGCCTCGCAAACGTCAAGCCGCCTGCTATCACTGTATCTATCGATGATTTCTGTGTTGTTTACTAGGATTTCTCTGGCGATGGTTTGGTTGTGGGAAGAGATTATATGTTCCTTAATGGAGCCCTGTTGCTTATGCATCGTTAAACGCCTAGAAAGAGATGTTGTTGTCTTGCCTATATACTGGGTTTTTTGGAGCTTACAGTCCCCAAGAGGGCATTTGAAGGCATAGACGACGTTAGTCTCTTTTAAAGCGTTCTGTTTTGTGTCTGGAGAGTTTCTCATGAGTAGGCTGGCCGTTTTTCTGGTTTTATAGTAAATCGTCAGTTGTATCCTCTGATTTTTGTCTGTAGGGATAACGTTTCTATTAACAATATCTTTCAGGACCCTTTCCTCCGTTTTATGAGCTGTGGAAAAGAAGTTCCTGTAAAATAGTCTAATAGGGGGTATAGGTGTTGTGTTAGTTGTCTCTTCAGAGGTTGCATGGCTTTTCACTTTCCTTCTTATGATGTCTTCGACGAAACCATTGGAGAAGCCGTTATTGACTAGGACCTGCCTTACCCTACAGAGTTCTTCGTCGACTTGCTTCCATTCTGAGCTGTGGCTGAGAGCACGGTCGACATATGCGTTAACAACACTCCTCTTGTACCTGTCTGGGCAGTCGCTGTTGGCATTTAGGCACATTCCTATGTTTGTTTCCTTAGTGTAGACTGCAGTGTGGAAACCTCCGCCCTTTTCCATGACTGTTACATCTAGAAAGGGCAGCTTCCCATCCTTTTCCATCTCGTAAGTGAAACGCAGCACGGAACTCTGCTCAAATGCCTCCTTCAGCTCCTGCAGATGTCTGACATCAGGTACCTGTGTAAAAATGTCGTCAACATACCTGCAGTATATGGCCGGTTTCAAGTTCATGTCGACTAAGACTTTTTGCTCGATGGTACCCATGTAGAAGTTTGCAAACAGGACACCTAGGGGAGAACCCATGGCGACCCCATCTACTTGCTTATACATGTGCCCATCCGGGCTCAAGAAGGGTGCCTCTTTAGTACAAGCTTGGAGTAGTTTCCTCAGAATATTTTCTGGTATGTCAAGAGGAGTACAGGCTGGATCACGATACACTCTGTCGGCTATCATTCCGATTGTCTCGTCCACAGGTACGTTGGTAAACAGCGATTCTACGTCCAACGAGGCTCTTATCCCTGTGGCCCGTGTGCCCCGCAGTAAGTCAACAAATTCCTTTGGAGACTTCAGGCTGAAGGCGCAAGGAACATAAGGAGTCAGCAGGCCGTTGAGTCGCTTCGCCAGTCTGTACGTGGGTGTGGGTATCTGGCTAATGATTGGCCGAAGTGGGTTTCCAGGCTTGTGTGTCTTGACATTTCCATACGCATATCCAGGTTTATATTCCCCAATGATCTTTGGCAGGTGGAGTCCGGATTTCTTGGCGTTCACAGTTTCGATCAGTTTGTTGACCTTTGCTTTTAATTCGGCTGTAGTGTCCTTCGTTACCCTTTGGAACTTAGTTTGGTCAGAGAGTATGATGTTCATTTTCGCCAGATATTCGTCTTTTTTAAGAATATGTCATTCTTAAAAAAGACGAATATCTGGCGAAAATGAACATCATACTCTCTGACCAAACTAAGTTCCAAAGGGTAACGAAGGACACTACAGCCGAATTAAAAGCAAAGGTCAACAAACTGATCAAACTGTGAACGCCAAGAAATCCGGACTCCACCTGCCAAAGATCATTGGGGAATATAAACCTGGATATGCGTATGGAAATGTCAAGACACACAAGCCTGGAAACCCACTTCGGCCAATCATTAGCCAGATACCCACACCCACGTACAGACTGGCGAAGCGACTCAACGGTCTGCGGTCTGCTGACTCCTTATGTTCCTTGCGCCTTCAGCCTGAAGTCTCCAAAGGAATTTGTTGACTTACTGCGGGGCACACGGGCCACAGGGATAAGAGCCTCGTTGGACGTAGAATCGCTGTTTACCAACGTACCTGTGGACGAGACAATCGGAATGATAGCCGACAGAGTGTATCGTGATCCAGCCTGTACTCCTCTTGACATACCAGAAAATATTCTGAGGAAACTACTCCAAGCTTGTACTAAAGAGGCACCCTTCTTGAGCCCGGATGGGCACATGTATAAGCAAGTAGATGGGGTCGCCATGGGTTCTCCCCTAGGTGTCCTGTTTGCAAACTTCTACATGGGTACCATCGAGCAAAAAGTCTTAGTCGACATGAACTTGAAACCGGCCATATACTGCAGGTATGTTGACGACATTTTTACACAGGTACCTGATGTCAGACATCTGCAGGAGCTGAAGGAGGCATTTGAGCAGAGTTCCGTGCTGCGTTTCACTTACGAGATGGAAAAGGATGGGAAGCTGCCCTTTCTAGATGTAACAGTCATGGAAAAGGGCGGAGGTTTCCACACTGCAGTCTACACTAAGGAAACAAACATAGGAATGTGCCTAAATGCCAACAGCGACTGCCCAGACAGGTACAAGAGGAGTGTTGTTAACGCATATGTCGACCGTGCTCTCAGCCACAGCTCAGAATGGAAGCAAGTCGACGAAGAACTCTGTAGGGTAAGGCAGGTCCTAGTCAATAACGGCTTCTCCAATGGTTTCGTCGAAGACATCATAAGAAGGAAAGTGAAAAGCCATGCAACCTCTGAAGAGACAACTAACACAACACCTATACCCCCTATTAGACTATTTTACAGGAACTTCTTTTCCACAGCTCATAAAACGGAGGAAAGGGTCCTGAAAGATATTGTTAATAGAAACGTTATCCCTACAGACAAAAATCAGAGGATACAACTGACGATTTACTATAAAACCAGAAAAACGGCCAGCCTACTCATGAGAAACTCTCCAGACACAAAACAGAACGCTTTAAAAGAGACTAACGTCGTCTATGCCTTCAAATGCCCTCTTGGGGACTGTAAGCTCCAAAAAACCCAGTATATAGGCAAGACAACAACATCTCTTTCTAGGCGTTTAACGATGCATAAGCAACAGGGCTCCATTAAGGAACATATAATCTCTTCCCACAACCAAACCATCGCCAGAGAAATCCTAGTAAACAACACAGAAATCATCGATAGATACAGCGATAGCAGGCGGCTTGACGTTTGCGAGGCACTACACATCAAGAAGTCAACACCAGCAATCAACAGCCAATTATTGCACAACTATATTCTACCCACCTCAAGACTCCGCTCCAATATAGAAGCATCAAGAAATATGGACCAATAGGCTTTCTACAAACACTTCTATTCAATATCCATTGTTTCATGTTCTGTCTTGTGTTGATGAAATTAATACCCTATTAATACTCTTGTTCTGTCTTGTGTTGATGAAATTAATACCCTATTAATGCCACATCTTGTTCTGTCTTGTGTTAATGCCACATCACCCCTTCCACCTCACTCAAATGTAGATATAAAATCGGAGATGCGTAAGTTCTATTCAGTTGTGTATTTGTGAACTAAAGTCTTTGAAAATGTAATAAGTTTTACGAAACGCGCTCGTGTCGCGTCAGACTAGAAATAAAAATGAATTTTGGAGAATTGATTTTTGATTTACCTCCAACAGTGAAAAGAAATGTACGAAAGATTGAGAAAATTCGTGTTAGAATTATTAATCTTACTTTTTCGGTCATATTTAATAATATATATATATATATATATATATATATATATATATATATATATATATATATATATATATATATATATATATATATACACACACACGTGATACCTCTTGCTTCCTCCCTCCCCCCCCCCCTCCACCAGCTTGTCGCCGCCTGTCAAGTAGCAGTATTGATTTTTTCGGTAGGCCATCTATATTACGATCTGCAGTAGGGGGGGCTTGTGTGTGTGAGAGAGGCAGTATGTGTGGTGTGTGTGAGAGAGGCAGTGTGTGTGGTGTGTGTGAGAGAGGCAGTGTGTGTGGTGTGTGTGAGAGGCAGTATGTGTGGTGTGTGTGAGAGAGGCAGTGTGTGTGTTCCTCCCTCCTCCCCTGGTGTTATCTAATCACTCACTGGGCGTCACTCCCGCTGCCGCAACTGACTAATGTCTGCCAAAACACGCCATTGAGTGACAACTCCGCGTACACACTTATCACAGGAGATGGGAGAAGAGCGGGGGGGCCGGAGGCATGTGAATATTCACTCCCCACACAAGAGGGAGCCCGGTGATAAGTTTACAAGCTGCTCATACAACAGCAAGACGTGGAGGAAGTAGTCAACAGGTTGGTCTGAGGACACTGCTGGTGGCCTAGGTTGGTCTGAGGACACTACTGGTGGCCCAGTTTGGTCTGAGGACACTACTGGTGGCCCAGGTTGGTCTGAGGACACTACTGGTGGCCCAGGTTGGTCTGAGGACACTACTGGTGGCCTAGGTTGGTCTGAGGACACTGCTGGTGGCCCAGGTTGGTCTGAGGACACTACTGGTGGCCCAGGTTGGTCTGAGGACACTACTGGTGGCCCAGGTTGGTCTGAGGACACTACTGGTGGCCCAGGTTGGTCTGAGGACACTACTGGTGGCCCAGGTTGGTCTGAGGACACTACTGGTGGCCCAGGTTGGTCTGAGGACACTGCTGGTGGCCCAGGTTGGTCTGAGGACACTGCTGGTGGCCCAGGTTGGTCTGAGGACACTACTGGTGGCCCAGGTTGGTCTGAGGACACTGCTGGTGGCCCAGGTTGGTCTGAGGACACTACTGGTGGCCCGGTTTGGTCTGAAGGACGCTACTGGTGGCCCAGGTTGGTCTGAGGACACTGCTGGTGGCCCAGGTTGGTCTGAGAGAGAGAGAATTATCAAGGGAAAGCGCCAAGCCATTACGACTATATAGCACTGGGAAGGGGTCAGGATAAGGATTTGGGATGGGACGGAGGAAAAGAATGGTGCCCAACCACTTGTGGACGGTCGGGGATTGAACGCCAACCTGCATGAAGCGAGACCGTCGCTCTACCGTCCAGCCCAAGTGGTTGGAGTTTTAGCTCGAGAGAACATTATATTGGTTGTTTACACGACTCAAGTCTTGGTGTGATTAAATAGTTCATATTTCCGCCCCGACCGCTTTGGAAAAGTGAATTGTAAAAGTCTTGAAATTCACTCATTGTGAGGTATGAGTGGAGACAGTGGGAAGCCTCACCTCCTGCCCATTAAATTTTTAAATTTTGCCCCGAGGGGCGAGTTTATTGGGCAGCGCCACTCATCCTGTGAGTGGACACACCGCCATAGTGACAGTATTAGGCAGCGCCACTCATCCTGTGAGTGAACACACCGCCATAGTGACAGTATTGGGCAGCGCCACTCATCCTGTGAGTGGGCACACCGCCATAGTGACAGTATTGGGCAGCGCCACTCATCCTGTGAGTGGGCACACCGCCATATTGACAGTATTGGGCAGCGTCACTCATCCTGTGAGTGGACACACCGCTATAGTGACAGTATTGGGCAGCGTCACTCATCCTGTGAGTGGACACACCGCCATAGTGACAGTATTGGGCAGTGCCACTCATCCTGTGAGTGGACACACCGCCATAGTGACAGTATTGGGCAGCGCCACTCATCCTGTGAGTGGGCACACCGCCATATTGACAGTATTGGGCAGCGTCACTCATCCTGTGAGTGGACACACCGCCATAGTGACAGTATTGGGCAGCGTCACTCATCCTGTGAGTGGACACACCGCCATAGTGACAGTATTGGGCAGTGCCACTCATCCTGTGAGTGGACACACCGCCATAGTGACAGTATTGGGCAGTGCCACTCATCCTCTGAGTGGACACACCGCCATAGTGACAGTATTGGGCAGCGTCACTCATCCTGTGAGTGGACACACCGCCATAGTGACAGTATTGGGCAGCGTCACTCATCCTGTGAGTGGACACACCGCCATAGTGACAGTATTGGGCAGTGCCACTCATCCTGTGAGTGGACACACCGCCATAGTGACAGTATTGGGCAGTGCCACTCATCCTGTGAGTGGACACACCGCCATAGTGACAGTATTGGGCAGCGTCACTCATCCTGTGAGTGGACACACCGCCATAGTGACAGTACTGGGCAGCGCCACTCATCCTGTGAGTGGACACACCGCCATAGTGACAGTACTGGGCAGCGCCACTCATCCTGTGAGTGGACACACCGCCATAGTGACAGTATTGGGCAGCGCCACTCATCCTGTGAGTGGACACACCGCCGTAGTGACAGTATTGGGCAGCGCCACTCATCCTGTGAGTGGACACACCGCCATAGCAGCATGTACAACACTCCCCAATAGGAAGAAAACCCGCTGGGTTGTTCATCCTGTCACTTGTACCCAGACACAGCTGGGACTTGCTTAACTGTCTCAAGTGAACAGTTATTCCCGGCTTATGACTGAACTACTCGTGAACCTAAGTAACTGTGAATGGTGCTGAGGAATAACTTACAGAACCAACCTAAGTATCTAAGGAGTAACTTAGAACTTGAAGAGCTAAGATAGTTGGGCCAGGGGTCTCTGGGGTACAAACTTAGGGAGTCAGAGGGCCCAGAATACCCCTAACTTGTTGATGGACTTGACAAATTACCTTTCTCTCCAACTCTTTCAAAACACCAACACTCACAGCAGTCAACACCTTCACCAAGTTTAACTTTTTAATGGTAGCGAGGTTACAACTTTATATTATAGTGTGTGTGTGTGTGTGTATATGTTTGTAAATCTCGACATATAATGGGAAATGCTGAATATCCGTTGCCTCGTTCGAATCCTCGGGTAATGGAATGATGGTTCAGCAAGAACCATAGTTATGCTGACACAACGTCTTGTCCTCGCCCCCTGCCCCCCCCTACCCCTCCACAACATCGCCTCTGACCCCCAACGGGGAGTTGGGGGTCAGAGTCCCAATCCCCACAGCGTCCCCCATTTCTGCCGGGATATATTTAACTTATCCGGGAATAAACGATTAGATAAAAATGATATATATATTAACGCTTGGTCTGCTGAGTGATCATTGCTAAAAATTTAAAAAAAATAAAAAATCCAACTTTTGTGTCAGATGATATTTTTAGTTTAATGAAAAATGATTTTTAGTGGGGGGGGGGGGGTTAATTTTTACCAAAACTATCATACTAACTTGATGAACCCTAATTATTCCTCTTAAGTCTGCACAATACTAATAAATTAATAATAATTAATATATATATATAGAATCAGTACTCAGTCTTACACATGAAAATAGTGAAAATAACAGTCTGCCATTCTTGGATGTACTATTAACAAAAACAGGAACCTCTTTAAGTACCAACGTATATACCAAGCCCACCAACATAGGATTATTCGTGAACGGTAGAAGTGAGTGCCCCCAAAGATACAAAGCCAGTGTTCTCAATGCTTATATTCGTCGAGCACTTACCCACTGCTCTGAATGGAGCAGCGTGAGTAGAGAGTTTGAAAGAATAACTCAGGTATTGGTGAACAATGGATATAGCAACACGGAAATAAACGCTGCTATAAGAAGACACCTGGACCGTTGGTACAATCCTGAACCAAGAACAGAAACCACAACACCTCCAATAAAATTATATTACAAATCAACTATGCACGGTGAACATAAAAAAGAATAATGAAATCAATAATCCGTAAAGGAGTAAAAAACAATATTCCTAACCTAAACATAGACCTGATCATATACTACAAAACAAAGAAGACTTCCGAACTCCTTATTAAAAACAGGCCGAAGCCGACGGAGAACCCTCTACAGCAGTCAAGCGTTGTATACATGTACACTTGCCCCCACGAAGGATGTAACCTTCAATGTAAGTACATAGGTATGACGTCGACCAAGCTGACGAGGCGTTTGACATGCCATCTTCAATCTGGTGCCCCTAGGAATCACATGAGACAAGCCCATGACATTACTCTAACAAGAGAAATGTTGAACAAGAATACTTGCATAATAGACAAAACCCAAGATTCAAGAAGATTACAAATTCTTGAGGCAATTCACATAAGAATAGAGCGACCTACCATGAACACCCAAATCACGGAACAACTTACTCTACCCACCATGAGAGTAAGGACAAGACAAGAACATATCGATGCCAACATAGAAGACACTGCTCAACATAATAGGCCTATTACACCTGATTATTCATTGTATGTGCTTCGACCCCTATTATCCCCTTGCCTTTTCCTTTATTCTACTTGTTTTTTCACCTGACCCCGTACTGGTATAAATCTAACGAGATTTGTAATTTCTTAGCACTTGAGAATGAACCATATAGGTTCGAAATGTTGTACAATTTAGTAAGTGTAATACATTCTACAGTTATTCACTCTTTTTCTTGACCTTGAAAACGAACATGAATTTTGGTGACCTCTTCCAGCTGAACCCTGATGCAAGAGCACTAGTTAGAGGGATAGAAACCCTAAACCAGAAAAGAGTTAATACGGAATATGCTGTCATATTCAATGAGACGTGTGTGTGTGTATATATATAATAGAAAGGATTAGACCAATGATTCTAGCATGACTCTTCGATATACTTCTGATGTTGAAATTCACTTGGCAAGGAGCCTGACAAATTGACTCTTGAAAGTTAATTTATATGTTCTGAGAGAGCCTTGTTGTGTGGTCCTTGTCGGTGACATTATTATTTAAGGGAAGGTGAACTGCCCTGATGCCTCCCCCGCCCGCCCCTGTCTCTCTCTCTCTCTCTCTCCACCTGTCTCCCCCAACATCACCTTTCTCCCATTCTCCCCCACTATTACCTCTACCCCTTCTCTCATCTGCCCCTCTCCACCTTTCTTCCCTCTTTTCCTCACCCACTTCTCTCCTTCCCTCTTCCTCCTCCCTCCTCCTCTTTCTCAACCCCTCTCTCAGAAATGTAATACTGAATTCACGTTCATTGTTGAGCTAGGAAATCTATCGACTCGACTAACAATCTCTTTCATCGATTTCTTAAGGGGGGGGGGGGAGTCGCTTGGGCCCGACCATCTCTTGATAAGGCCAATTCTTCCCCGATCAGCCTATGACATTCCCATACTCCAGACCACTCACCTTGAAACGTTGGGTGTGTTTTATACCCGTGTAACCGCGGACAATAACGTACATAACAATAATGAAAAAGGTGTTAGGAGCAGCAACTACTCCTGCGGTGTCAGGGTAACGTGTACTACAAAGAACGTCGCTTTTCGCTCGTATGCGTTACATGCGGCCAAAAATTGTCGTATTAGAAAAATGGAAGCGACTGGCGAAAGTGTCGTACTGTCCCGTTTTCTGTTGTGGGTCCTCTGGTAGGTTAGGAGAGGCCACTTTAAACTGACCGTTTTCTTGACACTGGGGAACCTTAGGAGGACGGACTGGTCAGGGGCAAATGATAAGATATTATCTGAATGCTCTTTATTTCCTTCACTGAGGCCATAGGTCAGCACAACTGCACCAGAGGTGCTACACCTAGCCATGTATTCACCTAGGTGTGCTTGCGGGGGTTGAGCTCTGCTCTTTCGGCCCGCCTCTCAACTGTTTCTATTACTATTTCCCTCCCCCTCACTCCCCACACACAAACCCCAGGAAGCAGCCCGTGACAGTTGACTAACTCCCAGGTACCTATTTATTGCTAGGTAACAGGGGCATAGGGTGAAAGAAACTCTGCCCATCGTTTCTCGCCGGCGCCCGGGATCGAACCCCAGACCACAGGATTACGTGTCCAGCATGCTGTCCGCTCAGCCGGCCGGCTCCCTGTGTATCAGAGAGAATGTACACTCCCTGTGATTTGTGTCAGAGAGAATGTCTATGTGTCCAGGATTGGAGACCAGACGCTTAAAAATAACGTCGCTTTTGGCCGTTTGCCCGTATGGCCGAAAGTGGACGTAATTTGAAAATGAACAAAAAATGAAAATAAATTTGGGATTTTTTTTTCAACAACAGTAAGTTAAGGGTCCTCTGGCAGGTTAGCTGGGCAGGAAATTCTCATAAAGTTTCAAATTTGTATGAAAAATGTTAATCGAAAGTTTCCTCTTCTAACCTTTCTGAGTAAGCCGGACGACTCAAACAGAAAGCGGGACAGTACGCCACTTTTGTGAGTCGATTTCATTTCAAATTACATCCATTTTTGGCCATAGCGCGCATATCAGCGAAAAGCGATGTTATTTTTAAGAGGACGGGTTGGATATCTTGAGGATATCTTAAGATGATTTCGGGGCTTTAGTGTCCCCGCGGCCCGGTCCTCGACCAGGCCTCCACCCCCAGGAAGCAGCCCGTGGTAGCTGACTAACTCCCAGGTACCTATTTACTGCTAGGTAACAGGGGGATGATGACCGAGTTATTGACCAAACACCACTTGATAATGATCCACGACGGACCGAAACGTCGCATCTTCGTCTTCTGTTGTGTGCTTTGGTCATCACTATTGTCCAGTTTGACTTCAATTGTTTCAGGAGCAATTTGGCTGAAGACTAAGTGTCATTTGACAGCTTTGGTCAAGTTACCAGTTATTGCAAGCACTCTTGTTGACAGTCAGAGGGGGGGACAAGCCAAGCCCAGTCACCACACACAGTTACCTGTCATTTCCGTTCACTTTAACCGTCACTGCTTTTGTCGCCAGTAATTACAAACAGCCAGTTATAAAAGTGGATTTTTTTTAATCTGGCGAATTTTATTAAGTCCTTAATCCGTTTTCTGTTGGTATAATTGCTTGAGCCTCACCTGCATAACACATTGCATATATGCTTTTAATTTGCCAGCTCCTGCCATCTGGCGGGAACAGTTGCTGCCGAACAGTGTAGAATATATCACGTGAGCTGTGTTAAATGTTATTTATTTATTTATTTATATACAAGAAGGTACATTGGGTTTTTGAGAATACATAGCATGGTATTTACAATCTTGTAAAGCCACTAGTACTCGCAGCGTTTCGGGCAGGTCCTTAATCTAACTGATAATTTTAAGTAGGTAAATTCTAGCAGAATTAATAAAATGATAACAGATACATTGCAAGAAAAAGAATGAGATGAGAGAGAGATTAGTAGGTATATTAATTAAAGCACATTGGTATATTATGTATCACGTGAAGTGTGTTAAATGTATCATGTTTTATATTGGAGGCATAAACAACTATGAAATAACTGAACTACCCAGGAACAAAACACAAAATTGTTAGATAGTGAACTATCAATCGCTTCATATATGTTGAAGTGGAATGACACACGTGTCTCAAACATGAACGGTCCTTTATACAACAATGTAAATCATTTACACACATTTATTTGTTCATCTAAATCCTTTAATAATCTGTGTTATTTTATTCCAAGATGCAGATGAGTAACTTTTTGCAATCAGCGAATCAAGCAATTTCCCCACGATAGACGTTAGGCTAATTGGCCGACAGTTGCATGCAAGTGATCTATTCCCTTTAAGACTGGCATAAACATTTGCAACTCCTGTTTGTTGACATCAGGGGGATCTATACATTTATTTATTTATTTATATACATGAAGGCACATTGGGATTGTGAGGATACATAGCATAGTAATTACATTCTTGTAAAGCCACTAGTACGCGCTGCGTTTCGGGCAGAAAACATCAAAATACGATGCACTATTCGAGAGGAAATGGGTGATGTAACTCCTATCACTAGGCTCCCATTATTGGAATTCAACGCAGGCGATGAGACACAATAACGTGGCTAAAGTATGTTGACCAGACCACAATTCTATAGAATTGGAGTTCAATTCTATTCATTTAGAATGTTTGGCATAGTTGTAAATGCCACTGTGACATAGCAGCCTATCCTCCTGGTTAGACGGGAGGATAGGTTGCTATGTCAGCCTATACTGGAGAATTTAAATATGAAACTAAAAAAAAACAAACTTAAATATTCCTAGGTTTAGTATAACACACATATGTACTATATTAGGCCTTAGATAACGTGTATTAGGCCTAGGAAGGTTTGGTTAGATTAGTTTAGTTTGTCTTTGTAACCTAAGTAGAAAATCGTTTTCCGGCTTGTACAAATTCAATAGTACCGATGTCGACTTTCTAATTGCATAGTACATCAGTACATGTACTAAGGTCCTCATCCTTCATATAAGTACTATCAAAACAGGAGGATGGGCTGCTATATTTTAAACTTTCCCTTACTAGCTTTACTAGAGTGTTACTTGCTTAGCTAAATGAACTGTGGGGCTTAGGGGTTCAATTCCTGAACCCATTATGTGCCTCTGTAACCCTTCCCCCCCCCCTCCCCACAGCCCATGGAATGGGTATAGGGTGCACAATAAATTACTAAACTGCAAAATGAATGACTCGTTTCCGTTTTCATGTGCACTATCATTATTTAAAAAAACTGATTTGTTAGCGCCTACCGGAAGGAGATTTTTTTTAAATCTGTGTCCCATTCCTGAGATAACCTTTTTCTATTATTTACAGCCACGCCACTATCCAGTAACTTTAAAATCGTATTTTACATTGATCCAACAACTTCTGGCTTCAACCTCGGCAAAATATCGTCCCTACCTCCCAAGAGACACACAATGGGCTTGATCACACTCTTCTTGACGCTATCTTGAAATGATTTCGGGGCTTAGTGTCCCCGCGGCCCGGTCCTCGACCAGGCCTCCACCCCCCAGGAAGCAGTCCGTAGAAGCTGGTAAATTCCCAGGTACCTATTTACTGCTAGGTAACAGAGGCATCAGGGTGAAAGAAACATTTTTGCCCATTTGTCTCCGCCTCCACCGGGGATCGAACCCGGAGCCTCAGGACTACGAATCCGAAGCGCTGTCCACCCAGCTGTCAGGCGCCTGAAAATATACTATTAATTCTAGCTAAAATATCTCTATGTTGTTTATGATTCGCTACTCGGTACAAATAGTTCCAAGTAGCACGGGCTATGGTGAGCCCGTAGGAATATCTCTAGTCCTTTCCGCCTTAAGTTGTGGCTCGCGTATCCATAGTGTGACTGGCAGACACAACAAATATCGCCCCTTTGGATGAATTTAGTGTGGATGACAACTACATAATGTTTACCTCGGGAGAGGTGAGAACACTTTATGATCTACTGGTTTAGAAGGACCACCACCTCCTAATGGGTTATAGGTGCTTACCTGCCGCTGGTGATGATGAGTCTAGGTGATGATGAGTCTAGGTGATGATGAGTCCAGGTGACGAGGCGCCCAGGTGACGAGGCTCCCAGGTGACAAGGCTCCCAGGTGACAAGGTTCCCAGACGACGAGGCTCCCAGACGACGAGGCTCCCAGACGACGAGGCTCCCAGACGACGAGGCTCCCAGACGACGAGGCTCCCAGACGACGAGGCTCCCAGACGACGAAGTTCCCAGGTGACGAGGTTCCCAGGTGACGAGGCTCCCAGGTGACAAGGCTTCCAGGTGGCAAGGCTCCCGGGTGACGAAGCCCCCAGGTGACGAGGATCACAGGTAACGATGAGCAAAAGTAATAAGGCGCCCAGGTGAAACCAAATGAATCCAGCTGAAGTCAGCCAAGCAGAAGAGAATTCAGATGACGCTGAATGAGGCTAGCTGAATCCAGGTGCACTTGGGTGGTCTTGAACCTAGATGACCAGAAATGAATCCAGGTGGTATACGTGAACCCAAATGAGTATGTTTCAATCAAGGTGATTATATTAATGCGGTTGAGTATACCTTAGATGGTGGGATGAGGTTCTAGATGTACCGAGAGGGCAAGCACTAAGCTATCTTCCTATGATCAGTGTTCCGTGATGCTGTCTTTTATTCTTGCTTTACACACTTAAAAATCGTCATATTTTTTTTCCAGGTTTCATTCGACACTCGTCTCAGTTTCCCTATCAGGAGCGAGCTGTATGTACTCCGTCCATGGCTGTCCTTACCACCATACACATACCACGAGGCTGTAAGCCAGGCCAAACTTCACACACATAAACACAATTTACGAATACAAATAAATACACGGTGCTTGGAGCGAGTTAACTTCAAGTTAACTTAAGCCTAGAGTCCACAATGTCCCGAAGTACGCATGGCTTAGCTCCTCCTCTCAGAGATTACCTTAACCTGCTTTCTTCTTTCACTCAAGACTGTGGTCCAATCCCACGGAGCTCTAATAATAGTCTTTCGTGGAAAGTACGATTAACTGGGACAATAATAATACCGTATAAAAGTATTATTTGCGTTACATAATACGAATCATGTTTTTTTAAGCAAGAAATGATTTTGTGACCAATGCAGATTTGAAGATTGCATTAAAAAAATACCTGATTCCAGCATAACGGAACTTTAAGTGATTTTTCAATTCTGTTTGAGTCTCTGAGACTCACAAATACAGGTTGATAGTCTATGTTGTTGATTTAGGGGTTGTTATTTAGGTTGTTGACTATGTTGATAGTCTATGAGGCTGTGTCTGTAATTCTGTGAATCTTAGTGTGTGGAATGTAGTATTTCAGCCACTTAAATGTGTGAGGTCGCTATTCTCAGTAAGTAAATCTGCGTGTCTTCCCTCATATGTCCTCTTTCTGAACCATATTGCGCAACAAAACGTTTGAAAAAATTAAATGTAAACAACTTTAATCCACAGAAGCAAAATGTCTTTTCTTGAATCCGGTGAAGGATTTATGGGGCGAAGCCTGAATTATCAACCTTTCCAAGAGCCACAATACCTTATGTGTTGACCCTCAGACTTAATCTTACGTCGTGTAAATAAGAGAAAGGCTGTTTATGCATTAACAAAAACAAATTATATTTCATGCAAATAATTCATATCGGCAGCTTACATTGTCTGTGTAACCACAATTGCTTTCAACAAACAAAGCCTAGTTAGTTTGGATTCGGTATAGTTTGTTGTCGTTTGACTTCCATCTTAAAAAAAAAATTGTCATTGAGGAAACTTAACTCACACTGATTTCCCCCCTTATCGTTATACATCAGACGAATGAATCGTTCATTCATTTCCACTCAAAAACATTTTCTTTCGAAGAAACAATTAGGCTTCTCGGGAGGAACTGCCTCCCACGGGCATCGCTCTTGTGTCATATCAAAATAATTTAAAATTTTAATTCTGTGCAGCAAAAAAAAAAAAAAAAAAAATATTTCAAGTTGCAACAAAAATGTTCTTGTGCGTAATGAAAACTAAGTTTTTTTTAAAACGTTTCAAAGTTTTTTTTACAGCGTTTCAACATATATTTTCAAACTTTCAACTAATTAGGAATAATACAAATTTTCACGTATGTAGAGAAAAGACACTTTAAACCTGAAATTTTTGTTCTATGTAGCGACGACGCTAACTATGTAATTAGCAGCAAAACAAACTTGTAAACACGCACGATGGTGGGAGAGTGCAGACACGAGGACACCCGCCCTCACCGGCCGCCCAACACCCACTGCGGCCCACCACACACTGCTCCTAGCGCACACAATCACCCATCACACACTGCCGCCCAGCGCATACTGCCGCCCTGCGCATACTGCCGCCCAGCGCATACTGCCGCCCAGCGCATACTACAACCCAGCGAATACTGCCGCCCAGCGCATACTGCCGCCCTGCGCATACTGCCGCCCAGCGCACCCTACCGCCCAGCGCACACTGCCACCCAGCGCACGCTGCCGCCCAGCGCACAATGCGGCCCAGCACACACTGTCGCTAAGCCACGCACTACGACTCAACACACACACTGCCGCCCAGTACACACTGCGGCCCAGCGCACACTGCCGCCCAGCGCACACTGCCGTCCAGCGCACCCTGCCGCCTAGCGCACACTGCCACCCATCACACACTACACACTACCATCTAACCGGTCTCAGGTTAGGTCTCAGTAGTGTGTGTGTACTGGGCGTTAGGGATTTCGTTGCCGAAGTGAGACTTGCCAATTAACAGTATTTAATAGTATATGTGATTCTCTGCACTTCATTCTGGCTCGTGTCGGGGGCAAGAAACATCTTTTTATCAGATCTGTTCTTGTGATCGTTCTTTCCTTAGTTCCTCACTCGGTCTCTTGTCACTAGATGGCGTTGTTCGGCCGGTACAGACACTCCAGTTCCCGTGATTCGTGAAGACTTGTTTGCCACGATTTCACTGCTGGTTGCATCTTTTCGCAGTTCAGTGCCTGAATTTACGGAATGATCGATTTCTTCCACGACGGAAGTGGGGCATCGCATCGTTGCTGGGATTGCGTTCAAGAAATGCTTTCTACGTAATTTTGCCTTCACTGGCGGCTTCCACAACCTCTCGTCTCGAAGTGGTAGGGTTATAAGGTATGTAGATGGGGACGTCTTATCACGCCTGTTAATTACTGCTCGAAGGCAGGTTCGGTGAACGGTCTAGTTTTAGTACATAAGGGGTTTTTGGCCAAACTTTTTTGTCTGTAGACTAGGTTGTGATGTCTACCATATCTATTTCCGAACCGGTTTCTACTCTATGACGTCTATGTAGGACGTCAAGGGACGTCTTCCTTCGACGTCCCAGGGTTTGTTCGTCCTTATTGAGCACTCAGTGTCACCGTCGCCTCTCCTGCAAGGCTCAGAGAGTTGTTACTCTCCAGTGTGTGACTTTTGTTGACTATTTTGCTGCCATCTGTCAGGTTTCTCGACGTTATAATAATTAATTATAATAATAATTCATTGTGTCTGGGGACAGGCAGCCAGTGTATTCATACACGTTAGGCCTATATTGAGGTCGACCCCCTTGGTCGAATTACTGACCGCGCCATTGATGCAACCCACAACAAGCTGACTTGCTCCTGAGTACCTACTCACTGCTAGGTTAACACTTGCATTAGGTGATAGGAGATGCACCCAACCATTTCTGTTCCGCCCGGGATTCGAACCCGGAATTCTCGATTGTGAATCAAACTATTATGTATTAACGATAAGACCTACCATTAATGTATGACGACTTACTGTAAATGTGTAGCTCTTGTAATAGCACTTTCTCTGTAACTAGCTGACATTGTAACTATAAGGTGTGAAGGATTGAAGAAATTGTTTATGTAATAATCTAAGATGAGGTCTGATAAAGACCTTTTGTGCCCTCTGTAATGCTTTTGCGCTACCGCTCACAGGATGAGTATGGGGTGCACAATAAACTAGCCGCCTCCGGCGACAACAATCAACAATGAGTCGAGAACGCACTCGACTGCACTACCGGGACCCGCAAGTCCCGGTAGTACAGGTGTATGTGTGAAGGGGTCTTGATAACTCAAAGATGACGTTTTTTCCTGTGTTGGAGAGCAACTTTTTGGCGCGTTCTGGATTTTGTTAATTGCTTTTGACTGTTGTCGCCACTGTTTTGTTCGGGCTTTATATTTTCGAACGTTATTCGGCCGCGGCCATTTCACTCTCCTGATGGAGGTGCCTTGATTTTGGGCAAATCTTTCTTGGTGGGTCCTGGCCGAATTTGGCTCCATTTTGGCCTTGCGATGTAGTATTTAGATTATTGGGGCTTCCTTCTGTCCTTCATGGATCACTCCTCTTTAGGAGCAGTCGTCTTGTCCCCGTGGCTCAGGCTTGGAGTCATGCCCTCTCGTTTGTTTTGGTCGGATGATGGTTCACGGCGTTGGGTCGTCACAGGTACATTTGTATAGCTTTTGTCCTGAGGTTTGGTCCTTGAGTCTTGGGGATCCTTATTCTTCAGGTTACCTTCTACACAGTTCCAACGTCTCTTCCTCCACGCCCGCGGAAGATTGAGACATTGTCGAAGCCCTGATCGGTTTCGGCTCCGCCCTTTATCCTTGAGTGTCAGCATTCTCGTTGAATCACTGCGAGGAATTCTGTATGTTGAGGCGGCGGGTCTGGATTGGAGGATAGTTTACGGAATGTTTTTCTTCTGTCCTGTAATCCGGCATTTCTTTTCGCTGGGTAGTAGTTCAGTTCTCAACGGTTAGGTGTTTCCGGGAGAGGGTTTCTGTGTGATCAGTGCTCGGCTGGGGCTGTTTTTGTGCTGAAATTCAGTTGCTGAGTCCTCACGATTCTACTTTCCAGATTTTCTGCTGGACCGCTTGATGGGTTTGGTTGGCTTTGGGTTGCGACGTGTTTGGCTTCTGCTTTCCATTGTCCTCTCCCGTTTCTCTGGGTCCCTTTCCGCTTGCTGTTGGTGGAGTGGGAGCCTCTTTGGGTTTCCTTTCGCTCGGTTGCTCTCCCTTGTTGGGTTCGAGCATGGGGCCAAGTTCTTCTGTATGGTACGTGCAGTTAGCATGAAGTGTTCATCCTCCCGATGACTGCAAGGCCAAGTTATGATGTCGGATGAGGGATGTGTTTGCTGTCCTTTCGTTGAGGCTGCTCTGAGTTATTTCAGTCTACCTTATTGCGTAAGAACTTCGTTTTTTATTTCTCGATCTCCTCGTTTTCTGTATTCGATGGCTAGCAAGTCAATTCGACTGGTGTAAGTGGTGTCTCATTCTTGGCTGACCCTGTAGTACCTCTGCCTACCGTGCCCTTTACGTGTGATGGATGAGAGTTCTCTTTCCATCGCTCATATCCGGACTTGGGGGCGTCTATCGATCGCTCCCAGTTGAGCTGCTCATTTCCCTCCTGGTGTGCCTCGCCATCTTTGGCTGCTATAGGCGACAGCCCGCGGGTCCCGTCTTCACGGTAATTCTTCCACGCAGGTAAGCCCTATACTTATTTTTTTATTAGTTTGTTCCACACTGAATGATGCAATTGAATTCAACTCTAGCCTTAGAAGCACAATATTAAATAACAAACACAAAAATATAACTTTTATTTATTTATTTATATACAAGCAGGTACATTGATTAGATTTAGATTACATTAGATTTTTATTCAGGTAAAGGTACATACATTGAGTTACATATATAATGTTGGATTTAAAGATAGAGATAGTACATACAATACCTAAAGCCATTACTACGTATAGCGTTTCAGGCAAATTGGGATTGTGAGGATACATAACATGTGTTTACAGTCTTGTAAAGCCACTAGTACGCGCAGCGTTTCGGGCAGGTCCTTAATCTAACAGATAATTTTAAGTAGGTAAATTCTAGTAAAATTTATACATTATTAAATGGTACATTGTAAGAAAAAAATGAGAGAGATTTGTAGGTATATTAAAGCACATCGGTAGCTCTGATTGATAGCACTGACAACTTGTTTGATAATTTAACAAAGATTAATAGGCACCATACAGCAAATTGATAGCACATATAAGACGATAGCAATGATCACAATGGTAAAGTTGTTTGGATTAGGTACATCAATACTGGGGGATTGGGGTAGCACTAGACACAGTGTGAGTTTAATGCACAAGGTAGGAAAGCATAAAGATGAAATTAGGTACTTTTTGTTTTTGTTTTTGAATGAGGCAAAAGTTTGACAGCTTTTCAATTCACTAGGGAGTGAGTTCCATAGACTGGGTCCCTTTATCTGCATAGTGTGTTTACACAGATTAAGTTTGACTCTGGGGATATCAAAGAGATATTTATTTCTGGTGTGGTGATAATGAGTCCTATTACATCTGTCCAGGAAGAGTTTCAGAGCAGGATTTGCACTTAAGAACAAGGTTTTGTATTTGTTATTGACACAAGAGAATGTGTGGAGTGATTTTATGTTTAACATGTTAAAGTATTTAAACAGAGGGGCTGTGTGTTGTCTGAAAGCAGAGTTTGTTATTATTTTGATAGCAGATTTTTGCTGGGTGATGATGGGCTTGAGGTAGTGTGCAGAAAATAAGAAAATAAGAACTAATACTAAGAGCGTTCAATATTGACCTAGTGGGCCCGACGGCTCACTAGGCTCTACCTTCCTCTGCTGTTCACCACATTATGTCAATACAAAAGTTGTAACTAAATTATTCTAAGTTTTGCCCAAAACGCTTTGCGTGTTAGAGGCTTTATTTAATATACAACCCCTGTACCTTCACGTATACCTATGTGTTTGGTTCTTATGTATGCATATTTTATGAATATAGTATTATTATATATTATTATTATAGGTGGTTTGATAAGACCAGTTTGCCACCAGATGATGAGACGAGGGGTAAGATAGGGAGTAACTGCTTTGTTTGGCAGCTAATTACCAAACATTTGTTGGGGTACGTTTTCGATGTTCATGACTTTCATTGTTATGGTCATGCACCATGACCAGTGCATGAGTGATCTTTGATTGCCTGCATCTACTTTCTTATCACAATCAACTTGAGAATGGTCCAGGACGAACCGAAACGTCGTCGTCCCTTTACCGTCTAGTGTGTGGTCTGGTCAACATACTTTAGCTACGTTATTGTGACTCGTCGCCTGCATCTTTGATTCTCACTCGAGGAGGGGCAAGTCGGTGTAAAATGGCGCCTGTGAGTGTAGGTGTGGTAGTCCTGTGGTGGCAGGTCCTCACGCCAGGGCCCACCCCACAATGGGGCGCATCATTGCTCTCAACACTATGTTTACACCAGCTCCAGTGCTAAACAGATATATTCAAGTGCAGGCGATGAGTCACAATAACGTGGCTAAAGTATGTTGACCAGACCACACACTAGAAGGTGAAAGGACAACGACGTTTCGGTCCGTCTTTGACCATTCTCAAGTCGATTCTCCCACAATCGACTTGAGAATGGTCCAGGACGGACCGAAACGTCGTCGTCCCTTCACCTTCTAGTGTGTGGTCTGGTCAACAGATATATTCAAGCTGTCTCGTCTTAAATAAAGTGAAAGACGGGAGACAATTTTGCATTGTTAACCCCATTTAGAATCAGATAATGAATTTGGGAAAGTTGCATGGAAATTATTTAATTTCTTATATGCAGAAGTATACTGATATTATACAGCTTTCGTCGCTAAGATGTCTTAATTACCACTAAAATACTGACTCGGGGCTCGGGGCTCCGGGTGGTCCAACATGGTATAGGTTTTCTATAACTATAGGCCACTATAGTTATTCAGTGGCAGTGTTCTGGTTGTGGAGCGTTGCTCACGGTCGACTGCCTTCACCACCAGCTATTCCTTCTCGTCCCATCCCATATCCTGACCCCTTCCAGGGCTATATAGTCGTGATGGCTTGGTGCTTTCCCCTTCCCTTCCCACGAGGTAGCCCTTTTCCTTGCTTTGTTCTCCTAATACTGTGTTTCCAATCAAGGGGTCTCGTAGCACTGTTGGTTTCGTTCTCGACTCAAAATCGGGGGATCCTGGTTTCGAGTCTTGGGCGGGATACCTGATCAACCAGGCTGTGACTCATAACGTCAGGCTGCGAGCAGCCGCGTCCAACAGCCTGGTTGACCAGTCCAGCAACGAGGAGGTCTGGTCGACGACCGGGCCGCGGGGACGCTAAGCCCCGGAATCACCTCAAGGTAAGGGACATAAATGGTTGGACACGTTTCCTATCACTTAATGCCTCTGTTCACCTAGCAGTAAATAGGTTTAGTCCACTGTTGTGGGGTTACCCCCCCCCCCCCACCCTGAGGAGGGTTAGTAGTTCGACGTTGGTAGTAATTCTTAATGGTAATTCTAAACCGGAGTCTTAAGGGCCAGATTCACGAAAGCACTTAAGCAAGTACTTACGAACGTGTACATCTTTCCTCAATCTTTGACGGCTTTGGTTACATTTATTAAACAGTTTACGAGCATGAAAACTTCCCATTCAAATATTGTTATTGTTATAAACAGCCTCCTGGTGCTTCGGGGCTCATTAACTGTTTAATAATTGTAAACAAAGCCGCCAAAGATTGAGACAAGATGTACACGTTCGTAAGTGCTTTCGTGAATCTGGCCCCAGGCAACTTCACCCTGGGGCTGCGAAGAATGTGCAGCTGAACTACACTCGATGCTCTATTTTTTATATAATTTTTTTTCGGAGTCCTTTAATGATTAATGGTAACTGTGGAACCGTTTCCCATTGTCGATGACAGGAAACTTGTTCTGCTTACTGAGGTCACCCTTGAGTACAGTCTACCAAGGTCACCCTTGAGTACAGTCTACCAAGGTCACCCTTGAGTACAGTCTACCAAGGTCACCCCTTGAGTACAGTCTACCAAGGTCACCCTTGAGTACAGTCTACCAAGGTCACCCTTGAGTACAGTCTACCAAGGTCACCCTTGAGTACAGTCTACAAAGGTCACCCTTGAGTACAGTCTACAAAGGTCACCCTTGAGTACAGTCTACCAACTACTGACCTTTGCATAACAGTTGCCTAACTTCCACGTACTTAGTTACTGCCAGGTGTAGCGGCAGGAAGCACTCCCATGTCTGGCTCTGCCCGGAAGGTGGTATCAGGTCTAATCGGTTGCGAGCCAACTGTGTAGACTACTATGCTACAGTTATCTGCCGGATTTTGTGTTACGTAAATGATATTTTCTGATGGAAAATGGACACGCCCATTTTGTTAAAACCATGATTTTATTTTTATTCTTAATAAAACAACTGGAAGAAGCAAGTCTATTTTTTTTTTTATCTTTATTAGCGAAGTGGTCCCACAAATGGTGTCGCAGCTAAAGGGTTAAATGGTGGACATGACAGACAGACATGAAGCCTTTACTTCAGGGTTGACTGGCCATGTGAATCTCGTCATAATTTCTGCGCATTTTTGACAAACGAAAAAAATTATAGGTAATAAAATGACACTTTTTAAATGTTACTTGTTTAAAGCCAAACAAGTCCCCAGGGACGGATGAAGTGGTTGTCAGGGTCCATAACAAAATGTAAAGAAGAGTCTTGTGAGCCCTCGTCTCGCATAATAAATAAATCATTAGAGGCGATCACAGTACCAGACTCGTGGAGGGTTGCTAATGTGGTGCCCATTATTAAAAAGGAAGAGATAGATCACTTGCGTCGAACTATCGGACCTAGCGTTTATTGTGGGAAAATTACTTGAAACGATAATCGCAAAAGTCATTCGTTTACATTTTGTACAACATAGATTAATAAACGATTCACAACATGATTTTAATAAGGGCTGGTCATATTGGACAAATTTGTTCTCATTCTATTCCAGCGTATTTGAAGAAGTTGATAGTGGAAAGGATTCTGGCGTTGTGTACCTTGACTTTAGCAAAGCTTTCAATGCAGGGTCACACAAAAGACTGATTATAAAGATAGAAGTTCACAGTATTGGGGCGCTATCGTGAGATAACGACATGGTTATGTCAAAGGAAGTAAAGGATTAGTACAAATGAAGTCAAGACAGTGTTGGAAACCAGTCTCCGTGGTGTTGTGGTAAGACACTCGCCTGGCGTTCCGCGAGCGCTTTGTCATAGGTTCGTATCCTGGCCGGGGAGGATTTACTGGGCGCAAATTCTTAACTGTAGCCTCTGTTTAACTCAACAGTAAAATGTGTACTTGGTTGTAACAACGATTCTTCGCGGCAGGGGATCGTATTCCAGGGACCTGCCCGAAACGCTACGCGTACTAGTGGCTGTACAAGAATGCAACAACTCTTGTATATATTAAAAAAAAAAAAAAATTAAACTGTTGTAAGACAAAGCCTCATGGCTCTGTCCTGGGACCTTTGTTGTTTACCTATATATAAATTATTTAGATCCAGGATTGAGCAGCAATATTTGCAAATTTGTAGACGATAGGAAAATTGGGTGAAAAATAAATTCAGAAGATTCAAAATCACTTGAAGGCGATTAGACAGGCTTTTCAAATGATCGAAAGATTGGCCAATGCAGTTCAATGCTGATCTGTAAGGTTGTAAGGGCAGTAATTATGAGTTACAAGATATCAGCTGGATGGTATTGAAATAGCCAAGCCTAATAGTGAAAAACATCTGATTAGTAATGATTAGTAGAAATTTAAAACCAAAAAATCAATGCAAGGGTGTTTGAAATAAGGCAAATAGGATCCTAGAATTTATTTCTAGAAGCGTTAGCCATAAAATACTTGGCGTTATTCTTCAGCTATATCTTGCTCTTGTTAGCCCTTAATCTATATTTTAGTTTATGCAGTTCAGTTTTGGTCGCCATACTAAATAATGGACATAAATTCATTAGAAGGATATCAAAGTTAACACATAAATTAGAAACCTTCCATCTAAAGAGATTGAAAAAGCTTAATTAACATTCTCTAGAAAGATGAAGAATTATGTGTGACATGATTGAAGTGTACAAGTGGATGAATGAGCAAAATAAAAGGGATATTGAGAACATTCATAGGAGCCGTGATGAGGGTTCGAACCTATGCGGTGGGTGTTCCCACGCACACGTTGTAGTGACTAGACCACGACATGGTATAAGGATTGCAACCTGGAGTTCTCCTGAACACACGAGGGTTTTCTGAGGCTTCCACTGAAGCCAAAAGATGATTTTCCCACAATCCCCCCCATGCACTCTGGCGCTGTCATCTAGGACTTGTTCCACCTAGATGAATCAATGGGAGCCGAGCGGACAGCACGCTGGACTTGTGATCTTGTGGTCCTGGGTTCGATCCCAGGCCCCTGTTACCTAGCAGTAAAATAGGTACCTGGGTGTTAGTCAGCTGTCACGGGCTGCTTCCTGGGGGTGGAGGCCTGGTCGAGGACCGGGCCGCGGGGACACTAAAAAGCCTCGAAATCATCTCAAGATAACCTCAAGATATCTCTGACGCTCCTCTTTCCATACACAGAGAGTAATCACACTAACGTGACTGACGCAGTCACGTTAGTGACTTTGTAATCTCTCTTCGTAAGGAAGCTTTCTAATTCCTGGTGATGCCTCCTCTGTACCCGTCCAAGGGAGTTCACGTCCATGCTAGAGTGCGGAGACCAACACGAGATGTTGTACCCATTGACAAAGGCAGTGATGTTATCGTTGGTGGTCTTGCAGTGGGACATAACCGGAGATGTTTCCATTAATGAGGGCACTGATGTCCTTGTCATAGCGGGTCTTACAGTGGGAGCCGTCAAGGAACCAGTTCTTCAGATCGTACATCTTGGTGGTGTTGTCGGTGTGGAGCCGCTCACACAGGTCGCAGTAGGTCCTGGCAGTGGTCGAGAAGAAATTTGGAACCCAGTGATACCTCTTCCATCTGAGGAAATAAGCAATAGATTAACCATTTCTTAAGAACAGTCTCACACACTATAAAAAAAATGTCTGTGTGTCTATTTAACTAAATGTAAACTCTGTCAGCAGAACTATTCGCATACTTTGGGTCATAATATAATGGAATGTGAAAAAATCGCGGAATTCAGAGATAACACCATCAATGGAGCCCAAGAAATGTGTAAGTACTTCATTCATAATGATGTGCTGCCGGGAATCCAAAGTATCCAAAATCTGCTTACTGTAGGTACAGCCTGCACATGACTGTAAAGCTGCCGCCCAGTTGGGTGGGTGTGGAGCACATGACTGTAAAGCTGCCGCCCAGTTGGGTGGGTGTGGAGCACATGACTGTAAAGCTGCCGCCCAGTTGGGTAGGTGTGGAGCACATGACTGTAAAGCTGCCGCCCAGTTGGGTGGGTGTGGAGCACATGACTGTAAAGCTGCCGCCCAGTTGGGTGGGTGTGGAGCACATGACTGTAAAGCTGCCGCCCAGTTGGGTGGGTGTGGAGCACACGACTGTAAAGCTGCCGCCCAGTTGGGTGGGTGTGCAGCAAGACTAGTAACTGTGTGACTCACCATAGATGTAAAGTGCCTTGTATAGTGACTGTTGTGAGCCTCTTGTTGAATCACTTGTGATCCAAAAGATTATCGATGTGTATATAATTGTGTAAATGATTGTGTATTTGGTACATGTATATATAACATTAACAATTGTGTAACTAGATTCAAAAGATGGTTACTTCCTTAACTAAACGAACAATGGGGTTCAGTTCCTGAACCCATTATGTGCCTCTGTAACTCTTTCCACCACCGCCCACGGGATAGGTATGGGATGCATAATAAAGACACTGAATTGACTATAATAAAGGTATCCGGCCAGGGTTGGAGGCCAGAGGCTCGGGGCTAGCCTCACCGAATTATGGAGCGCAGATGGTGAGAGGCTAGTGGACTGGTATAGACGTTTCATTGTCCCATGAAACTGGTACTGACGAAATTGTCAATTTTTGTGTCCATGGAGTTTTTTTTATGCGATTATAGTATCAAAGATATTGGTATGCAAAACGCATGTTCTAATTACAGATTTGCCGTTTGGGTGGTTAAAAAGTACAACCTTTTATGGTTGACGCGGACACCGCTCTGTTTTTTTTTCGCAGGGATATTCCTGCGCGGGCCCTAAGCCTCTGGCTGGCTCACTAAGTGTTGCTTGTTTCTGTTTGACTTGGGCGGAGTATGAGTATTTATGACTGGTATGGTCGCTTCAGTAAGATTTTGCCATATGTGTTTAACAACTTCTGCTCTGTTGAATCTAAGTTGAAATCTTAATGGGTTTGTAACTGTGCACTGTGTTAGATAATGTTCCAGTGGTCTGTCGGACATTTCACCACAGTGCCACCACTCTGTTGATCGTCAGTGGAACAAAGTCCACAACTATGGTGAACAACCTTAGCCTATCACCAAACAGGCAAAGCTAAACATAGTTCTAAAGACCTCATGGCTCTTGAAACCATTCATGAACCGGCACAAACACCTGTACATCCCATGAGCCACCTCCAAACATGACACACACACACACACCTGGCTCACACCCGCACTCTCACACTTGCAATACAGAGACGTTGCCATGGTTAATAACAGGATCTTCAACGGAAAGCCTCGCCTAATCTAGAAATAAACTAACGATTTTGCCAATTCAATTTTTTTCTTTATTATGCACCCCATACCCATCCCGTGGGCGGTGGTGTAAAGGATTACAGAGGCACATAGTCAGTTCAGGAACTGAACCCTCTAGTTCGTTTAGCTAAGCAAATACAAATCTTTTGACGCTAGTTACAATATTATTAATGTTATATATACATGTATATATATATATATATATATATATATATATATATATATATATATATATATATATATATATATATATATATATATATATATATATATATACATATCTAATCACCCACACAAATACACACATCAATAATCAAAATAAGAAATTGAATTGAATTGCCTAAAGCAAACATATTCTATATCAACTCAGCGAGTCACAGCTGCGCCAGTTATTTGACATTACCAAAAGCCTCATGTTAATGAGTTATTACCAACACAGTTACATTAATGTGATTACTTGGGCACAGGGAGGGGTAAGCTGTCAATTTATATATATATATATATATATATATATATATATATATATATATATATATATATATATATATATATATATATATACACATGTATATATATATATATATATATATATATATATATATATATATATATATACACAGTATACAACTTTAGAACACTTTCCCACCAGGAGACTCGAACCCTAGCCAGCACAGAAGCCTTCCAGCAACTGGCATAACCGGTACGCCTTAGCCCGCTCCATCACCTGCTCAGACCCTTAAAAGAGATGGTAATTTCGGAGTATTTAAATACTCCGAAATTACATATATATACACAGTATATATATTTATTTATTTATTTACAAGAAAGAAGAATGTTGTGATAGTGGAACTGGAGAAGTTTTTTTTTTGACTTGCCTGAAGTATTCGTTATAGGCTGTATCGTTGTTGTTGAGGTAGATGAGGTGGTCAGCGAGGGCCTTGGCCGAGGGGAAGCTGAGGGCGTCGATGTAGGAGTGTGGAGGAGCGTGTTGAGCATAGTTGGCCAGTCCATACACCACAGGTACTGTCTCCAGCCTGTAGGGGGCATGTCTCACTGTACTGTGCACCCACACTACCACACTGCCACACTACCTGTCACTACCACACTACCTGGTCACTACCACGCTACCTGTCACTACCACACTACCTGTCACTACCACACTACCTGTCACTACCTGTCACTACCACACTACCTGTCACTACCACACTACCACGCTACCTGTCACTACCATGGGAGGCAAACACCTGCGTATCAACATATGAGTCTTACAAAATATTTACATTTGAAACCTTAACTCTAATATTGGTATTTTCTCTACTGTCATATTAACCAACTTCCAGTTATTAGGTAAAATACTGAACAAAATGATTATAATACTCACGATGTGATATCGTTATTTCAGTAAGCCTTCACAAACCCTTCAGATATCGTGCTAATAAGACAAGGAGAAGGAGAACTAACAGGATAAAGCGTCAAGCCATTACGACTATATACCACTTGGAAGGGGCCAGGATAAGGATTTAGGATGGGCCAGGGGGGAAAAGGAATGGTGCCCAATGGTGTGAACGGTCGGGGATTGAACGCCGACCTGTATGCGGCGAGACCATCGCTCTACCGTCCTGCCCAGGTGGATGGTGCTAAGACAGGATAGTATGATAATGTACTTATAAACATAGGCCTACCTTACTTTGTTAGAGCTGAAGGATGGCTCAGAAAGTACCTTAATATGTTAAAGAACTTCTCAGTCACATAGTCTTGACACAGAGAGTTCTCAAAGGAGAAGTAGAATTTGTAGTCGTCAGAGACCATCTTGTAGCACTTCCTCGCGGTCTTCCTCTCACACTTCCGCTTCCCACAATGTCCGTACTGGTCCACCTGGATCCATTTCCTCAACGTATTTACCAACCTTAAATATTCAACAAGAATATATTTATACAGTTGGGGGTACCTGGGTTAGCCTATCTCACTCCCGACCCCTCTCTCACGTCTTCCCTTTCCCTCCCACCTTTCTTCCCTCCCACCCCTCTTCCGTCTCTGCCATCTCTTCTTCCGTCATTCCCCCCCCCCGTCAGGAGAATGTTGATTGTGACAAAACTACCACGAATTTTTAGGATAACATTTGATAAAATTGATGTAATTGGCGAGAGGCCACGAGCTTCCTCTTAGAGAAGAGACCTCTCTTCCTTGTAACTACACTTTGGTAATTACACACACACACATGTACCAAGTGTATGGTTCGATAGTATATGCAATACACACGCAAACATATACACAAACTGCGTTCCTCAACGGTATATCTATTAAGCAAACCCAGCATAGCTACTAAATATATGCATTACACACACACACACCCGCCACCTGTTGATTCAACCCGTTTTCGCACTTTCTTACAGTCAATATTGACTTATTAAATACGTGCATATGTGACATACTAGTTTACCTTGAAAAGCTTCATAGAAAACACCGACCTTACCTAACCTTCTTAGTATGTTAAGATAAGCATCTTATTGCTTCATAATTACAATTATTACTTAACCTATACCTATAATAGGTTAAGTAATAATTGTAATTACGAAGCAATAAGATGCCTATCTTAACATACTAAGAAGGTTAGGTAAAGTCGATGTTTTCTATGAAGCTTTTCAAGGTAAACTAGTATGTTTAGTATGTCACATATGCACATATTTAATAAGTCAATATTGACTATACGAAAGTGCGAGAACGGGTTGGCTAATGTAGTACCAATATTTAAAAAGGGTGACAGACAAGAGGCACTGAACTACAGGCCAGTGTCCTTAACTTGTATACCATGCAAGGTGATGGAGAAGATTGTGAGAAAAAACCTAGTAACACATCTGGAGAGAAGAGACTTCGTGACAACCCATCAACATGGGTTCAGGGAGGGTAAATCTTGCCTTACAGGCTTGATAGAATTCTACGATCAGGTGACAAAGATTAAGCAGGAAAGAGAAGGATGGGCGGACTGCATTTTTTTTGGACTGTCGGAAAGCCTTTGACACAGTACCCCATAAAAGGTTGATGCATAAGCTGGAGAAACAGGCAGGAGTAACTGGTAGGGCGCTCCAGTGGATAAGGGAGTACCTAAGCAATAGGAAGCAGAGAGTTATAGTGAGGGGTGAGACCTCAGAATGGCGTGAAGTCACCAGTGGAGTCCCACAGGGCTCTGTGCCTGGACCTATCCTGTTTCTGATATACGTAAATGATTTCCCAGAGGGTATAGACTCATTCCTCTCAATGTTTGCTGACGACGCCAAAATTATGAGGATTAAGACAGAGGAGGACAGCTTGAGGCTTCAAGAAGACCTGGACAAGCTGCAGGAATGGTCGAACAAATGGCTGTTAGAGTTTAACCCAAGCAAATGTAATGTAATGAAGATAGGGGTAGGAAGCAGGAGACCAGATACAAGGTATCACTTGGGAGATGAAATACTTCAAAAGTCAGAGAGAGAGAAAGACCTGGGGGTTGATATCACGCCAGACCTGTCCCCTGAAGCTCATATCAAGAGGATAACATCAGCAGCATATGCCAGGATGGCTAACATAAGAACGGCCTTTAGAAACTTGTGTAAGGAATCTTTCAGAACATTATATACCACATATGTCAGACCAATCCTGGAGTATGCGGCTCCAGCATGGAGTCCTTTTTTAGTCAAGCATAAGACTAAACTGGAAAAGGTTCAAAGGTTTGCCACCAGACTAGTACCCGAGCTGAGAGGTATGAGCTACGAGGAGAGACTACGGGAATTGAACCTCATTTCGTTGGAAGACAGAAGAGTTAGGGGGGGACATGATCACCACATTCAAGATTCTCAAGGGAATCGACAGGGTTGATAAAGACAGGCTATTTAACATAAGGGGCACACGCACTAGGGGACACAGGTGGAAACTGAGTGCCCAAATGAGCCACAGAGATATTAGAAAGAACTTTTTTAGTGTCAGAGTGGTTGACAAATGGAATGCATTAGGAAGTGATGTGGTGGAGGCTGACTCCATACACAGTTTCAAGTGTAGATATGATAGAGCCCAATAGGCTCAGGAACCTGTACACCTGTTGATTGACGGTTGAGAGGCGGGACCAAAGAGCCAGAGCTCAACCCCCGCAAGCACAACTAGGTGAGTACACACACACACACACTGCATACCTCTATAAAACATGTTTTAACTCACTGTGTCCTGCCACTGATGGGGTTGCAGTTGGAGACAAACCAGGCAGCCATCTTGGTTTTACCGGCTGCGTAGTTGCGGTCAAGAGGGGCCAGCGGAGTCCTCCGCCGGAACACACGCCCGTACCTACAGGCGGCGCGGTCAGGTGTTACACGAGTTATACCTTACACGAGTAATGTTTTCTTTGGATTATGTCCTACAGGAGTTTTCTTTTCCTGGGCTTATATGCCAGTCCATCCTCCTAAGGTTTCTCATCGTCAAGAAAACGGTCGATTTAAAGTGTCCTCTCCTATCCTACCAGAGGACCCAAAACAGAAAACGAGACAGTACGTCACTTTCGCCAGTCGCTTCCATTTTTAAGTATGACAATTTTAATATACAAGCGGCCTGTATATTACTACTATTATTAGATTATTAGTATTTTAATTTAATTTTAACTAAATTGTTTCTGTATTGTGACTAAATTGTGTATTGTTTCTAAATTGTGACTTAGTTTTGATCCCTTCCCAGACACTAAAATTAAAATAGTTACCCCAGACCTGTCTTTATTGTCACTGGTCAGGTCGTCTCCCTAATCTTTGTTTTATACATCTGAAGAAACCCTTTAGGATTTAATTTTGCCTTTCCTCATAAATTTATCTCTGCCTGTTTAGGAATTGCTTGAAGAGCCTCATAATTGGCAATCTTAATTATTATTTAATTACTTTTTTGAAGCTTTTCAAGACTATAACATATTCTGTTTTAAGATACGTTTGCATATATATATATATATATATATATATATATATATATATATATATATATATATATATATATATATATATATATATATATATATATATATATATATATATATATATATATATATGTCGTACCTAGTAGCCAGAATGCACTTCTCAGCCTACTATGCAAGGCCCAATTTGCCTAATAAGCCAAGTTTTCATGAATTAATAGTTTTTCGACTACCTAACCTAACCTAACTTTTTCTGCTACCTAACCTAACCTAACCTATAGAGATAGGTTAGGTTAGGTTAGGTAGGGTTGGTTAGGTTCGGTGATATGTCTACGTTAATTTTAACTCCAATAAAAAAAAATTGACCTCATACATAATGAAATGGGTAGCTTTATCATTTCATAAGAAAAAAATTAGAGAAAATATATTAATTCAGGAAAACTTGGCTTATTAGGCAAATCGGGCCTTGCATAGTAGGCTGATAAGTGCGTTCTGGCTACTAGGTACGACATATATATATATATATATATATATATATATATATATATATATATATATATATATATATATATATGCGAACAAGCCTGAATGGTCCCCAGGACATATGCAACTGAAAACTCACACCCCAGAAGTGACTCGAACCCATACTCCCAGAAGCAACGCATCTGGTATGTACAAGACGCCTTAATCCACTTGACCATCACGACCGGACATAATGAGGTGATAGCCGAGGCTATTTGAACCACCCCACCGCCGGCACTCGGATAGTTATCTTGGGCATAGCATTTTACCAAATCACCTCATTCTTTGGGGCAACACGTGAGGAACACAAATGCGAACAAGCCTGAATGGTCCCCAGGACATATGCAACTGAAAACTCACACCCCAGAAGTGACTCGAACCCATACTCCCAGAAGCAACGCATCTGGTATGTACAAGACGCCTTAATCCACTTGACCATCACGACCGGACATAATGAGGTGATAGCCGAGGCTATTTGAACCACCCCACCGCCGGCACTCGGATAGTTATCTTGGGCATAGCATTTTACCAAATCACCTCATTCTTTGGGGCAACACGTGAGGAACACAAATGCGAACAAGCCTGAATGGTCCCCAGGACATATGCAACTGAAAACTCACACCCCAGAAGTGACTCGAACCCATACTCCCAGAAGCAACGCATCTGGTATGTACAAGACGCCTTAATCCACTTGACCATCACGACCGGACATAATGAGGTGATAGCCGAGGCTATTTGAACCACCCCACCGCCGGCACTCGGATAGTTATCTTGGGCATAGCATTTTACCAAATCACCTCATTCTTTGGGGCAACACGTGAGGAACACAAATGCGAACAAGCCTGAATGGTCCCCAGGACATATGCAACTGAAAACTCACACCCCAGAAGTGACTCGAACCCATACTCCCAGAAGCAACGCATCTGGTATGTACAAGACGCCTTAATCCACTTGACCATCACGACCGGACATAATGAGGTGATAGCCGAGGCTATTTGAACCACCCCACCGCCGGCACTCGGATAGTTATCTTGGGCATAGCATTTTACCAAATCACCTCATTCTTTGGGGCAACACGTGAGGAACACAAATGCGAACAAGCCTGAATGGTCCCCAGGAGTTGCTTCTGGGAGTATGGGTTCGAGTCACTTCTGGGGTGTGAGTTTTCAGTTGCATATGTCCTGGGGACCATTCAGGCTTGTTCGCATTTGTGTTCCTCACGTGTTGCCCCAAAGAATGAGGTGATTTGGTAAAATGCTATGCCCAAGATAACTATCCGAGTGCCGGCGGTGGGGTGGTTCAAATAGCCTCGGCTATCACCTCATTATGTCCGGTCGTGATGGTCAAGTGGATTAAGGCGTCTTGTACATACCAGATGCGTTGCTTCTGGGAGTATGGGTTCGAGTCACTTCTGGGGTGTGAGTTTTCAGTTGCATATGTCCTGGGGACCATTCAGGCTTGTTCGCATTTGTGTTCCTCACGTGTTGCCCCAAAGAATGAGGTGATTTGGTAAAATGCTATGCCCAAGATAACTATCCGAGTGCCGGCGGTGGGGTGGTTCAAATAGCCTCGGCTATCACCTCATTATGTCCGGTCGTGATGGTCAAGTGGATTAAGGCGTCTTGTACATACCAGATGCGTTGCTTCTGGGAGTATGGGTTCGAGTCACTTCTGGGGTGTGAGTTTTCAGTTGCATATGTCCTGGGGACCATTCAGGCTTGTTCGCATTTGTGTTCCTCACGTGTTGCCCCAAAGAATGAGGTGATTTGGTAAAATGCTATGCCCAAGATAACTATCCGAGTGCCGGCGGTGGGGTGGTTCAAATAGCCTCGGCTATCACCTCATTATGTCCGGTCGTGATGGTCAAGTGGATTAAGGCGTCTTGTACATACCAGATGCGTTGCTTCTGGGAGTATGGGTTCGAGTCACTTCTGGGGTGTGAGTTTTATATATATATATATATATATATATATATATATATATATATATATATATATATATATATATATATATATATATATATATATATATATATATATATATATATATGACAATGTCAGACCACGGAGGAAAAATGAAACAGGAAATTTCCTTAAGTACTTTCGTATATTAAATACATCTTCAGAAGGTGAAGATGTATTCTGAATATATCACCTTCTGAAGATGTATTTAATATACGAAAGTACTTAAGGAAATTTCCTGTTTCATTTTTCCTCCGTGGTCTGACATTGTCACATTCTTAATCACGTGTTTATTTTCGTGATATACACACACATATATATATATATATATATATATATATATATATATATATATATATATATATATATATATATATATATATATAAATCCCGATAGATTATTCTGAAGTATCAAATTTCTGATAGATTATGCGGAAATATTTATTTTTTGATAGACTATTCAAAAATATCTAATTCCTGATAGATTATTCTAAATTATCTCATTCCTGGTAGATTATTCTAAATTATTTAATTCCTGATAAATTACTCTAAATTATATAATCCCTAATAGATTATTCTGAAAATCGTCAGTGTTGCAACATACGGCAGCGGAAAGTCCGAATCAAGTCTGTAGGTGATTGTCCAGTTGAAGACGTTCTTGTAGGGGTTAGGGTCTCTGAAGAAGTGGGGCGGAGGTTCGAGCAGCCAGAACACGTAGCGGGTGTGGGCTGACCTGTTCGCAAACCCCCAAGTCTTAGCCTCATGTCGAAATATATTTGTAAAACAATTTAAACCTACTTTTTTAAAACCATATGTGAAGGAGTTTTTATTTTGGCTAGGCTATGTGAAGTGAACTGCCTGCAAAATTACAGCTATGGTAGTTGGAAGAGGTATATTAAGACGTAAATACAAATGACAGGTGCACTTCTCTCTGTTTATACTATCGTGGATTTAATATAATATTTAGCCGGCTCTCTCTCTATCTCTCTCTCTCTCTCTCTCTCTCTCTCTCTCTCTCTCTCTCTCTCTCTCTCTCTCTCTCTCTCTCTCTCTCTCTCTCTCTCTCTCTCTCTCTCTCTCTTTTCGGAACACATTTAAGATAATTCTCACCGCTCTGTTGGAAAGGAAGCATCACCGGACCTGAAGTGAAAGAGCACAGCATCGAGGTCCCGGAGCGGGAACCTGGAGCGGTCAGCCGTGGCGGTGCAAGTGTTGACGCGACACCCGGCCCGCAGGAACGCCTCCCGACCAAACCCGAAATAAAAGTATCGGTTTCCGAATACCTGTAAACGTAACGTTCTTGGCAATGAGGATGTATTCATGTATACAAGAAAGGCCGCTGGAGACCTCACGTTCTCGCGCACATCCTGATGTGTCTGCTGTGAAGAATGTTCACCACAGAGCGACGCACACAGCACCACGACAGATTTAGGGCCACGGGACTAACAACACTGCTGCTCATCTCGTCGAGAACCAAGTTTTAGGATAATAATCCACACCACTTCTTTAAAAGATCAAATGTGGGTCAGCTATGTAACACACTGGTGGACCAGGAATGGACCACACCAGTGGGCTAGGTAAGGATCTTACTGGTTGATAAAGGTACAAAGGTACAGTCCACTGGTTGGCCAGGTTTAGCCCACACTGTGGGGCCAGCTGTGGGGCCAGCTGTAGGCCAGCTGGCTAGCCAGTAAACGATCATACTGCAATATGGTGGAGATCTTCCGTACCGCTGACCACAAGTCACAGGTTTAGTGCTCGCCTGTGAACAACGGGCACACGTTCCTTTAATATAATGAGACTTAACTGCCTATGTTCATTATGACGTTAAACCCCCGTCTCTGCCACGGGAGTAACGACCGTATAACACTTTGGATATGAGTGACTCCTTCCCCCATAGGTGTCAGACGGTCATGGAGTGAAATGCGAAGTCAATAAAGTCGGGAATCTATATTACGTTAATGGTAATCTGGCCTTAATTGAGCGCCAAGCATAGCCCGAGTACTCGGTGTTCCCGGGACAAGGAAAGCGTTAACTGCTTGCCAGTATAATGAGGACGGAATCATCATTTAGTACATTATAAATAACACTACAACCTGTTCTGAAGGTTGTACAGCCAGCCCGTCTTCTTAAGGTTTCCCATCGTCAAGAAAACGGACATATAAAGTGTCCTAACCTGCCAGAGGACCCACAACAGAGAGCGGGACAGTAAACGTCACTTTCGCCAGCCAGATCACTGTAATAAAATTCCTTGTTTTCTCTGTCAAATAACATAACATGCCTTTTTCACAAACATTGTTGCCTGGTCCTCTCTTTGCCAATCACTGAAGACGCGAAAGAGTACTGAGCTCATGTTAACTAATAATTAATATTAATAACCAAGACATTAATGGCCACAAATTATCAATACATACAATTACTTATCAAATATATACACCATTTTCAAAGAAGCTATAAATATCGACTCACTTCATTCCAAAATAAGATCTTCTTCAGTGGAGGATCGTGAGAACTCCGTTTGTGTACGTTCTTGGGCTTGTCGACAAAAATATTCACGTTCTCGGAGTATGTACCTTCAGAGAACCGATCCTCATAAGGAAAATTAGAGTCCCCTAAAGCCTTCCAGGCGTTCACGGTTCTGTAAGATAAAGTAATTGAGATGAATGTTTTCCCAACGAATGACTTGAATCTGACTTGAAACATTAATAATTTTGTAACTAGCGTCAAAAATTGTTATTTGCTTAGCTAAACGAACTAGAGGGTTAAGTTCCTGAACCGATTATGTGCCTCTGTAATCCTTTACACCACCGCCCACGGGATGGGTATGGGGTGCATAATAAAGAAAGAAATTGAATTGAATTGAATGACTTGAAGACAACGTCGAATTGTCTGGCATCACTGGGAAATGGTTATTGCTGTTCACAAATCACACATCCATATTTATATGTAAAGACAACAGGATTATTACGTGCCGGGCAATTATTCTATATAATTAGTTTCTGAGGCATCGGCAGGAATGCAATTGAGAGTTAAAATGGCATATTATGTTTCCGAAAGTGATTTATTTTGTTACTAGTGTAACTTATTAATGCTTTTTTCAAAATGATGATTTTCAATGAAATTACATTGTTTACTGTGTAAACAGTGAGACAAAGTTTACAATTAATATGCAGTCAAGTATTTAGAAAGCTACAAGGTTTGACTTTCAAATAGTAATATTATTGGCGACTAAATCTGACAATTCTAAACCTAAACAGTTCTTCCTTAACAATACTTAGCAAACAAATTTTGCAGAACTGAGTTTCAACTCCCAGACCGCGCTTTGTCAACTATCAGTTGTCTAATACCATAAATCACAACCCCTTTTTTTTGTCTAGTTATACCTGCTTTTCAAGTTATGAATGATGGAAATTCTTATTTTCAACTTCATTCTTCTCCCTTAGTACCTTTTATCAATACACAGGAGGGAACCGGAACAGACATCTGCTGACTCCTGTTAGCAGGCCGAGAACTTATTCCCTTGCCATAGCTCATGTAAGTCTTAACCACTAGTTTTCTCTGGAACACAATCAGCCAATCGGTTAACAACCAGGTACCTTCATTACTGCTGGGTGAACAGGGGCGAACAATTAAGCCTTAGTACCCAGTCCATCCTCCCTGTCCTGGACTCGAAGTGAAACCGAATGCGTTTACACTACACCACCAGGGACTGTCACGTGACTTTATACAAAAGTATTATCTCGTCTCTACGTTATCGAAATCTCAGAGGATTTTATATGTCTGCATCATGTCCACACTATTTCTTCTTCTTTCTCAAGTTGCATTTAATCCTGTGTAACGGGGGAACAGCATATGGCTGGTGTTATATGCTGTAACAATGTTTGAGTAATGCTATGTATACCGTTTTGAATGCTATGTATACCGTTTTGAATGCTATGTATACCGTTTTGAATGCTATGTATACCGTTTTGAATGCTATGTATACCGTTTTGAATGCTATGTATACCGTTTTGAATGCTATGTATACCGTTTTGAATGCTATGTATACCGTTTTGAATGCTATGTATACCGTTTTGAATGCTATGTATACCGTTTTGAATGCTATGTATAACGTTTTGAATGCTATGTATACCGTTTTGAATGCTATGTATAACGTTTTGAATGCTATGTATACCGTTTTGAATGCTATGTATACCGTTTTGAATGCTATGTATACCGTTTTGAATGCTATGTATACCGTTTTGAATGCTATGTATAACGTTTTGAATGCTATGTATAACGTTTTGAATGCTATGTATACCGTTTTGAATGCTATGTATACCGTTTTGAATGCTATGTATAACGTTTTGAATGCTATGTATACCGTTTTGAATGCTATGTATAACGTTTTGAATGCTATGTATACCGTTTTGAATGCTATGTATAACGTTTTGAATGCTATGTATACCGTTTTGAATATTAAGTATACCGTTTTGAATTATAACGTTTTGAATGCTAAGTATAACGTTTGGATGCTATATATAACGTTTTGAATGCTAAGTATAACGTTTTGAATACTAAGTATAACGTTTTGAATGCTAAGTATAACGTTTTGAATGCTAAGTATAACGTTTTGAATGCTAAATATAGCATTTTAAATGCTAAGTATACCATTTTGAATGCCTTCTTGTGTAGATTCTGACTTGTGTTATCGGTGTTGCCATACTCAGCTGATGTGATTCTCTTTGTGTGGCTCTAAGATAGGTTAGGTGTTATGTCCGCTCCAAGATCATTTTCTCTTATGAGTTCTTTTGGGCTCCTTCCTCTTACCAAGTATTGTCCCACAGGCCGTCTTGATTATGTCCCCCCGTTCTTAGAGACAGTGACATACATCTTGTCGCAGGAAAGAGGACTGGGACAAGTCTAGGTCATGTTAGTTCTCGCCCGGAGAACACTGAGGTGACCTGGCTGACACCACCATGTTGATACCTACACCTGCCTGGCACCACCATGTTGATACCTACACCTGGCTGACACCACCATGTTGATACATACACCTGGCTGGTGCCACCATGTTGATACCAACACCTGGTTGGCACCACCATGTTGATACCTACACCTGGCTGACACCACCATGTTGATACCTACACCTGGCTGGTGCCACCTTGTTGATACCTACACCTGGCTGGCACCACCATGTTGATACCTACACCTGGCTGACACCACCATGTTGATACCTACACCTGGCTGGTGCCACCATGTTGATACCAACACCTGGCTGGCACCACCATGTTGATACCAACACCTGGCTGGCACCACCATGTTGATACCTACACCTGGCTGACACCACCATGTTGATACCTACACCTGGCTGACACCACCATGTTGATACCTACACCTGGCTGGCACCACCATGTTGATACCTACACCTGGCTGGTGCCACCATGTTGATACCTACACCTGGCTGGCACCACCATGTTGATACCTACACCTGGCTGGCGCCACCATGTTGATACCTACACCTGGCTGGCACCACCATGTTGATACCTACACCTGGCTGGCGCCACCATGTTGATACCTACACCTGGCTGGCGCCACCATGTTGATACCTACACCTGGCTGGCACCACCATGTTGATACCTACACCTGGCTGGCACCACCATGTTGATACCTACACCTGGCTGGCACCACCATGTTGATACCTACACCTGGCTGGTGCCACCATGTTGATACCTACACCTGGCTGGTGCCACCATGTTGATACCTACACCTGGCTGGCGCCACCATGTTGATACCTACACCTGGCTGGTGCCACCATGTTGATACCTACACCTGGCTGGCACCACCATGTTGATACCTACACCTGGCTGGCGCCACCATGTTGATACCTACACCTGGCTGGCGCCACCATGTTGATACCTACACCTGGCTGGCACCACCATGTTGATACCTACACCTGGCTGGCGCCACCATGTTGATACCTACACCTGGCTGGCGCCACCACAGTGCTACCACCTCCAGAACCATTGAGACATTAGAAAGAATTTTGTCAATGTCAGAATAGTTAACAGGTGGAATGCATTAGGCAGTGATGTGGTGGAGGCTGACTCCATACACAGTTTCAGGTGTAGATATGATAGAGCCCAGTAGGCTCAGGAATCTGTACACCAGTTGATTGACAGTTGAGAGGCGGGACCAAAGAGCCAGAGCTCAGCCCCCACAAGCACAACTAGGCGAGTACAATACAAACACCTACACTAGGATGGTGCCATATAGAATAGCAAAAAAGTGCAAAATACTGAGTAAAAAATCGTGAGTAGAATAAGTGTATTGATGTGAGACTAAACTATCCATTACTTACCTTGAACTTGTATTCATGATTACTGATGGTAGCAGGTCTACATTCCATGCACTTATATTGGTGGCTTGTAAACCCAATAAAAGGTTTACTCGGTACGACAAAAGTCTTGAGAAGATTTCAGAGTAGAAGAGATGAGTGAGGATGGTCGCCAGGCACAACGTGACCAGTACACTGTGAAACACAGCGAAACACATATTACACCTTTTGTCTCGACCTCTGCCAGGGATTTATTAATATATTAAGACTGTAAACTCAGCCAGGGATTTATTAATATATTAAGACTATAAACTCTACCAGGAATTTATTAATATACTAAGACTGTCAACTCGGCCAGGAATTTATTAATATACTAAGACTAAACTACCAGGAATTTATTAATATATTAAGACTGTAAACTCTGCCAAGAATTTATTAATATATTAAGACTGTCAACTCGGCCAGGAATTTATAAATTCGTAATATTCATGAGAAACATTTGGGTATATGCAAGACACGTGATACATGAGGAAAGCGAGGCAAGTAAGACACATGGAGCACACATGACACACATGTAGAGGAAAACTGATTCGTGGGATTTAGTCATTAAGCAATTTATATTAATGTATATAGTACTTTATTTCATACGTTAATTTATTTATTTCGATAGCAGACTGTATGATGTTTAAAGTGAACTGTATGCTTTTTATCTCCACAAGTCGTTTCCTACACATCCAAATTCAAATTCAAATTCAAATTTTCAAATTCAATTTTTTTTATTCGGGTAAAAGTACACACATATATGATGAGTTACAAACATAATGTTGGATTTATAGATAGAGCTAGTGTTGGGATTGAGTTCTAGAGATGTTGGAGGTAGCATGTTTGGAGCAAATGCTTTTTTGTTTATGATCTTGTTAATAATATTTCATGTACCTGATAATTGTTAGAACAGACCATAAACCCCTGCTAGGATTGTTTGGCAGAGGTAAGCAGATTCCAGTTAATGCCAATGTTAGAATTCAAAGATGGGCATTACTACTCTCTCAGTTTGAGTATGATTTAGAGTTTAAGCCAGGCAAGGATAATGTAGTAGCTGATGCATTAAGTAGATTGCCTGTGACAGAAGAATTAAATTCCAGTATTCCAGTGGAGAATGTTAACCTGGTGGAATCTATGTCTTTTGAGGATATTTCATTCCAGACTATTAGGAAGGTTACTGGTAGAGATCCCAAATTAAGTCTGTTGATGAAATATGTCAAATATGGTTGGAATGATAATTAATTATTGTCAGAGTATGCTGCAGTGAAGGCTGACCTTGGTATTCACCAGGATGTACTCTTGTATAGGAATAGAGTGGTGGTGCCTGGGGAACTGAGATGTAAGATTTTGGAACAGCTGCATGTAGGCCATAATGGCATAAATGCTATGAAAGCAGAAGCTAGAAGTTGGGTTTGGTGGCCAAAAATAGACCAGGATATTGCTGAGGTAACAAAAAATTGTCATATTTGCTTTAAGAATTATCAGAAACCACAGGCCCCAGTACTTTCTTGGCCATGTACTGGAAAACCCTGGTCTAGACTTCATGTAGATTATGCGGGACCTATGGATAACAAATATTACCTAGTGGTGGTGGATTCATACACAAAATTTCTGGATGTGCATGTGTGTAATTCCACCACATCATCTGTAACTTGTGAATTACTAAGGAAAACATTTTGTAATTTTGGATTGCCAGACATAATTGTCTCAGACAATGCTCCTTATTTTGTTTGTGGAAATGGAGGATTTTTTTTCGGAAAAATGGTATTAAACATGTAACACCTGCCCCCTATAATCCTTCTTCAAATGGTCTAGCAGAGAGAGCAGTGAGATCCTTGAAAGAAGGGTTAAAGCGGTTTACGGAAGGTACTATTAATACAAGGCTTTGTAGATTTTTATATAATCAAAGGAAAACTGTTCATTCTACTACTGGTAAATCTCCTTCTGAATTACTGTTTAATAGGCACTTTAAAGTGCACATGGAAGCAGTAAAGACAGATCCCAATAAAGAGAAATCGGTAACTAGCTTGGCCAGTCAGTTGGCTCAGGGAAAGGAATTGTTGTTTAATGAGGGGGATGCAGTATATGCAAGGAATTTTGGAAGTGGAAAGCCCTGGGTGGAAGGAAAAATTTGGGAAGTCCTGGGCCGAGGAACTTCAATGTACAAGTGCAGAGTTTTGGGAACATTAATTGGAAAAGGCATGCAGATCAGCTCATGCCAAGGTTCACAGGGAATTTTGAAGACCCTTCGGGTGGGGGTGGGGCAACTAGTGATGCCCATCCTGATAATGAAGGGGTGGCAGCACCCCTTCATTATCACCCCTTCATAAGGTTAAATCCCACCCTTGATAGGGTCAGCACAAGAATGAATAATGTATGTACTACTAACTAGCTCAAGCCTAGTTGTAAGAATTTCTACCTAAGAAACTACAAATTTGTTTAGTCTGCATTTGTGCCAAATTCAGCACAATCACAGCCTAAATTCCTACCTAATAAAGGTTGGCATAGATTAATTTTTGGTGCAGTGATGTGAATATATAGTTGTGCTGTATTTTTGGGTTTTTTAGATTTTATAGTTTATATAAGTGTGCACTTGCACACACAGGTGAAACTACAATTATGTACAATTAATTTGGCTTGCCAGCCACAACCTTTTATGGTGATTGATTGTGTTGATCAATTTGTCAACTACATGTGACCTAGACTCATCTGACAGGTGTACACCATCTCTTGCCAGGTTTTGTCTGTATGGTCTGGCTGTAAATTGAATGTAAGTGGCATCCAATCGTACTCTCTTCCTCAGCCTAAAGTTTATATATTTGGCAGCTCTTTGGTAATATTCTGGATTCACTCCCCAACGATTATTATTGCTCAGTTGGCGAGGTTCCACCAATGTGAACACTACTGAACTACTAATGAGTTTAAATGAGGAAATTATTGTTTTAAGGTGATTAATTACCTCAGCTGGGTGTCGAGTAGGATGGATGTCATTACCACCTAAATAAATAATAGTTAGATGGTGAGGCCACTCTAACGCAGGTGTTAATGTGGAATTATTATAGAAGTTATGAGCTGTTGGTCCTGGTGACCTGAAGATTCTTACCTCAGTATGAGGTATAGGTCTGAGTGTTGTGGGTAATTGACTGTCCCACGAGTGCTACTTTATACATGAGGTATAAACAGCAAATAAATTGGTGTGAATTAGGCTAACCTATGTGGTACACTGCCAGTAGTCACAATTAATAAATGTGGTTAGTTTAACCTACTTCACACGGTGATTAGTTATTACCAATTAGTATACATCCGGTTCGATAAGGACCATAATGTGGGATATCTGGGGCTTGACTCATATATTCAATTATTTACTTATTGGATTTAATAAATCGAAGGACCACCCACTTTTGAGAAAAGAGGGAAAACTAATAGAAGTGATCATTAGAATAACACTAGAGAACCAGTGTCTATGGATAATCATTAAAAGAATAATCACTTGAAATAATGAATGGACTGTATTATTAATTAATTAAAGTCAGAGCCTCAAAGACCTACATTGGGGGGGGGGGGGTATTTCTAGAAATTCATATATATCCAGGAACCAGTGTGGTTCGCCACCAGTTCATTGTTGAGAAATGATATAACAAATCTAAACTACTATAGATTCAAAATATGAGAACTCAAATTGTGAATATTAAAGATCATGAATTACTGAGCAACAGTCAGAGCAAAACACATTAATTACCAATCATCATTTCTGGTAACAATCTATTCAGTGCAAAGATTCTACAGGAATTATATAAGAATCAATAATCATATTAAATAAATTTGTACGAAAAATGTCTTAGTTTAAGACGATTTCTGTAACATCATTTCGTCATTCGTCCTCGTGGTCACAGGATCTCCACAAAGAAAGGACTCGAGGTGAATATCACGAATGATGAGAAACAACTTGATGACTCCTCGTATACACGCTGAAATCAGAGAAATTTAAGTAGCATTTGAATAGGCTACGTTTTATTTTCAATATTCATGAAAACGGAGGAAATTGTCGAAATTTTACTAACGTTGTATATTGGGTATCCTCGCTATATGACGACAGACTACTCACAAATATACAATCTAGGATGATGCATCAAACGAGAAACATATACTTAACATGAGTGTACTGTATTAAATACTGAGGTCTGCCGAAACCGCATCAGCCAGTCCCTGACGTCCACTGCTGTGTACGTGTTATTACGGGTCTTGGCTTCAATTGTTGACGCGTTATTAACTGACTGGGCACTATAGAACACGTGGATAAGTAATTATTAACTGTTGACCGAGTATCAGCGTAATTCTTGCCGATAAATTCCCCATTCACTACCACGTGTCTCGCCACTCTTCACGCCAGGGATCCCTTCCCTCGCACAATGGCGTCGCCGCCTCCCTCAACCAGTCTCTCGCATTCACCACAGAAATTATTAATCACGAATAATTCTTTTCCTCGCAATTATGGATGTAATACGTTAATGAGAACAGGGTTGCAATTATAGGGATTTAAATATTATCATTCTCGTTTTATGGTGTCAAACGAGAAATGGAGAAGATTTTATTTTCTCCATGACATTCGTACGTAACAGAAAGGACTGCTACTACATAACAATTTTAGTTAATAACTCTCGGTTTGAGATTATTGGGAGTTATATTATCCGTAAGTAATTATTACATGGAATACTGATCATTTTAGAGAACCACATTCAATTCTCTAACCCATTGGTAATAAATGTGTCTAACTGGACATTATCTGACGCAATGTTGCTACTCGATTTCATGAGAATTCTAGCATTAATACGCAGATGCAATGGTTAATTTATGTTGACACTACCGTTAGTGAAATTAGTAACTACTGTAGTTAGTATATAATGATAATGATTTATTATAATACAATAGTAGTTTATTAGCGTTGGAAATTTCCAACAGGGACACTAAAGCCCCGAAATCATCTCAAGATAACCTCAAGATAGTATATACAATACCTAAACTAATACGCATAGCAATTCGGGCCACATTCTGGCGGGGTGGGGGAAGGGGGTTATAATTTATATATATATATATATATATATATATATATATATATATATATATATATATATATATATATATATATATATATATATGTCGTACCTAATAGCCAGAACGCACTTCTCTGCCTACTATTCAAGGCCCGATTTGCCTAATAAGCCAAGTTTTCATGAATTAATTGTTTTTCGACTACCTAACCTACCTAACCTAACCTAACCTAACATTTTCGGCTACCTAACCTAACCTAACCTATAAAGATAGGTTAGGTTAGGTTAGGTAGGGTTGGTTAGGTTCGGTCATATATCTACGTTAATTTTAACTCCAATAAAAAAAAATTGACCTTATACATAATGAAATGGGTAGCTTTATCATTTCATAAGAAAAAAATTTGAGAAAATATATTAATTCATGAAAACTTGGCTTATTAGGCAAATCGGGCCTTGCATAGTAGGCTGAGAAGTGCGTTCTGGCTACTAGGTACGACATATATATATATATATATATATATATATATATATATATATATATATATATATATATATATATATATATATATATATATATATATTAGTCTATCAATCGAAATTATTGATTGGTAGACTTTCACGACAATATTACTAGGTGTTAAGACTACAAAAGATTAGTTAATATATGGGGGAGCCTTAAATAATTGATGTGGCCTTGTCAACCAGATATGAACACGAATGACCACAGACAAATGCTCCTTGGAGGTGATGCTGGTATCATCTCGTGTTAACTGTTGTACCAGGTAGTTGATATTAATTCTTCTTCCCCTTCAATTTCACCTGTCAAAAGGCAAACACAATAATAATCGTAACCTATATATAATTAACAGCTATATCAGGGGGAAACTATTTTAATTTGTTAGATAAGATTTAATTTCTAATCTACTGGTGTATACCAGTATATATACCTTAATCTACCTGATATTACTTAGGTAGATAATTAAGTGCATTCAAGGGAAATGTTTTTATGATGTTTACAGGCCAGAGACGGCGATTTTTAAGAGGAATTGCCTATATTATAGCAGGTAAATTTAATGGTGACATATATGTGGCAATAATGTCCCCGTTTTCTTCCGAGCAAATTTCCACTGCAGCTTTATTTTGTATGAATTTATTTGTATGTTCAAAACAGCAGCAATATTATCTGCCTATTGTATTAAACGTTAGTAAATTGTGTCGGTTTTTCCGACAACACCTGAGACATTTAAGACATATGAGAGACACTCTCGATACACATGAGACACATTATACATGCATGAAATACATAACACATGTGCAACACAATTGTGACAAGAAACACACATGCGACACGATATAAAAATGAAACACGTGAGACACATGTGACACAGATGAGACACATGTGAGACAGACATCCTACACACACATGAGATACTGTGCTTAATAACATAGCACACATGTGCTTAATAACACACTAGTTTATCTGCTATCTTATCCTCTCAGAGTAGGAGAGCCATAAATGTATGTACTCACCTAGTTGTGCTTGCGGGGGGTTGAGCTTTGGTTCTTTGGTCCCGCCTCTCAACCGTCAATCAAATGGTGTATAGGTTCCTGAGCCTACTGGGCTCTATCATATCTACATTTGAAACTGTGTGTGGAGTCAGCCTCCACCACATCACTGCCTAATGCATTCCATTTGTTAACTACTCTGACACTGAAAAGTTCTTTCTAACGTCTCTGTGGCTCATTTGGGTACTAAGTTTCCACCTGTGTCATGTGTATGTACATGTGTATGTATGTGTGTGTATATGGGTATGTATGTATATAAGTATATATATATATGTATATGTTCTTAAATATGACCGAAAAAGTAAGATTAATAATTCTAACACGGATTTTCTCAATATTTCTTATGTTTCTTTTTACTGTCGATGGTAATTGAAAAATCACCCAAATGCAAGTATAAGTAAGACGGATTAGATGTTTATTGTTAGTATAAGAATAGCTCTGTTTAGTGTTTTCAGGTTACAGTTGTGTGTGTTTAAACTAAAGTCTTTGAAAATGTAATAAGTTATTACGAAACGCGTTCAAGCGTCGCGTCAGACTAGAAACAAAAATGAAATTTGGAGAATTGATTTTTCAATTACCATCGACAGTAAAAAGAAACATAAGAAATATTGAGAAAATTCGTGTTAGAATTATTAATCTTACTTTTTCGGTCATATTTAACAACATATGTTTATATGTTTACAAGAAAGACTGCTACCAAAATATACTAATATGTATATGTGTGTGTATGTATATGTATAAAAGTATATGTGGCTGATCAGATAAAGCTGATCAGAATTTCATTTCACCTTTGTAAATGCACATTAATGACACTATATAAAGAACACATCGACCACTCTATGTAGGCCAGACGTAACTCTGTATATCTATGTATTTATGTCTGTTGGTTACCTTAGCATTTTAAAAGCACTACAATCACCTTCTGTGGTTGATTGTTCAATAAATCCCTGAACTATATGGTTAACAGATCTCTCACCCTGTCCATGGAGGACAGAAGAAAATGTATATATGATGGTTAGCATTATAAATGTCTGGCCACGTCTGTGGTAGAAAAAAATAATAATAATAATATTAAAGCAAAACACATGAGATACGTGTGACACACATGATGCGAGACACAGAACACACAAAAATACATACACGTACGTCACATACAATACACTCATGAGACACACACACACACACACACACACACACACACATATGCGAGCAAACGCGAGGCTGGCTAACATCAGAACAGTCTTTAGGAACCTGTGTATCATTCAGAACCTTGCACACCACATATGTAAGACCATTCCTGGAGTATGCGGCCCCAGCATGGAGCCCGTATCTTGTCAAGCACAAGACGAAGCTGGAAAAAGTCCAAAGGTATGCCACTAGACTAGTCCCAGATGTGGGTACCGACCTGTGAGATTTATATTTATTTAATTTATATGAATTTATATTTACGTTAATTTATATACTTCGATAGCAATTTGTATAATGATAAGTGGACTGTATTTCTGCAATAATCTCATAATCTCACAAATCGATCCTCTACACATTAGGGGGGGTTATATTTATATGTATGCAGCCAATCAAACTACAGTAACTACATACATTGAAGAGGTTCCTTATCTTATAGTACAGCAGGTTAGTCCACCAGGTATAACTAGGGTGTAGACACCAAATTATCCTCTTTGAGGTAGCTTCCATATCACCCAGTAACTGGTGCACAAATCTTGCATCCTCGTCTTGACCTGTCAAAAGTGCGCTAGCTGTGAAGCCAGATACCTATATATGACAAGTATATCAGAGAAAACAGTACATGGAACATGAAGACCTGGCTTAATTACCTTTAGTATGAGGCGATTTCGCGTTCTAACCGGGTCACCCTATATAACGACATTAATGGCCACTAATGATAGATAATGGGTTTCGGAAAGAACACTTAACTTGATTTGTTGACAGCGTGTTGACAGATGGTACACCTTTGGTATCCATAACACTACGTCCAAGTAAAATTAACAGGAGCCGAATTTGCTCCCGTGTGAGCCTCTGGTCTCGTATAAACAACGGCTGTTTAACACTCCATACTATTGACGTCTGGCCGACATTGTCCAGATATGATAGGAGCTGGTTTGCTCCACACGTCTCGGAGGTGACACAACAATGGCTGCCCTCCTTCCCCACTCACTGACGCCTGCCTACTTGTCCAGATGTCAGAAAGTGATAGAAGGGTCACATTTACTCTACTTTAATATTGATAATTAAGTTAATTTATATAAGATGTTTTTATGATGGTAAAGTCCAAAGACTAATGTATTTAAGAATAATTCCCACCATAATAGGTGGTGAATATAATAGTATGTGGTGATGATATCCCGTTTTCTATAGACGGTAATTCCACTACAAGTTACGTTTTCTATGGGTAACTTGTTGGTAATACAGCTATTATCTGTATGATTATTAAATGGTGTCGGATTTTCCGACACCAGAACTAAGAGGCGTGAATTACGAGGAAAGGCTGCGTGAGATGCACCTCACGACACTGGAAGACAGAAGAGTAAGGGGAGACATGATCACTACTTATAGAATTCTCAGAGGAATTGACAGGGTAGATAAGGATAAACTTTTTAACACGGGTGGTACGCGAACAAGCGGACACAGATGTAGACTGAGTACCCACATGAGCCACAGGGACGTAAGAAAGAACTTTTTCAGTGTCAGAGCAGTTAACAAGTGGAATGCATTAGGCAGTCATGTGGTGGAGGCTGACTCCATACACAGTTTCAAATGTAGATATGATAGAGCCCAGTAGGCTCAGGAATCTGTACACCTGTTGATTGACAGTTGAGAGGCGGCACTAATGAGCCAGAACTCAACCCCCCCGCAAGCACAACTAGGTAAGTACACACACATGAGACAAACGTGACACATATGACTCCAAACCCTTAAAGGTGACAAGTCTCAAGACAGCTGACCTGTTCCACACTTACTGTTTATAGGTCAAGGTCATCCTCTCGTCTCACGAGGAACCTGCAACACGTGGGAAACTGTCATTACCTGAATTTACCTGAGAGCCACCAACACTCTAGTGGCCTCGACGAGGACAGGCAGCCGGCGGCTTGTCAAATGTCCCATTCCCCCCCCCCCATCCATTTGTCCTGATGGTGCAGCTGGATTTTTAAAATTCAGCACTGTTTTGGCATTTAAGGCTTCGGCGGGTAGGCGGTTCCACGGATTTATAACCCTGTGGGTGAAAAACCACATCTGAAGATGTGGTCTCCATGCCTGGACACAATGATCCAGGCGGGGCCGCACCAGAGACTTATGCAGTTGAATCACTACTTTCTTTTCATGAAGTCAAAGGTCTGGTTAGCCGTCACAAGTGAAATTGTCGTTAACCGGTGAAAGTAACACTGGCTGTTAACGACCACAAGTAACACTTCAGCATAGGAGGAACAAGTAACTCTTCGGATTAAGACGGATGTATATTGGGGGGAGGGGATTATCAGGGGAAAGCGCCAAGCCATTACGACTGTATAGCACTTGGAAGGGATCAGGATAGGGATTTGGGATTCAGGTTCAAGATCAAGTATGTTTATTGAGACAAGAAAAAATACATCTCAAAGGGATAGAGTAGCTTAGGCTATTTCTACCCCCCAGGATTTGGGATGGGACAGAGGGAAGGAATGGTGCCCAGCAACCACTTGGACGGTCGGGGATTGAACACCGACCTGCATGAAGCGAGACCGTCGCTCTATCCTCCACCGCAAGTGGTTGGGCACCTCAAAATATAACATTCTACACCAGAAACAGCAAGTAAAAATGGGTCAAAAACAAATAAGTGGTTGACGTGGCAAGCTTGCCATGGGAGGCCATATCTTCCTCCTATTGTCCGGGTGAACTCCGTGGGATTGGAGTTCATTGGTCGTGATGGATATGTGGACATTGAAATGGTTATGTGCAACATGTTCCGTGTTCCTGTGATGGCCGTCTACGGTGTTGAGCTGGTAACTGCCCACTGGGTTGTTATCAAGTTTGTGCTGGAGGAGGAGTACCGTGACTTCCTCCGTCGTTCCCAGGGACGTTCGTTGCCGTTGTCAGGTGGTGCCGGCTCTGTGTCCATCTCGGACCGTAGTGGTGCTCTGACTTATGTAAGTGTGCATGGGGCGCCCCTGGAGTTTCCCGAGGACCTCCTCCAACGTTACTTTCGTATGGGGCGGTCGTCAGTGTGCGGGTGAACACGCTCTCCTCAGGGCGGTATGCGGGTAGGCGGACGAATATTTGCACCTTGGGGATGCGCCTGCGGTCGGATATTCCATCTTCGGTCCGGCTTATGGGGTTCTACGTCCGGGTGTACTATGCCTGGCAACCCCGTACCTGTTTCAGGTGTGGCTTGATGGGGCATCAGGCTGCCGGGTGCATTGCGGCTCCGGTTGCTCCCATCAACTTGTTCTGAGTAGAGGATTTCCCGCCGCTCCCTCTGGAGGAGGACACCGGGGGTGAGGAGGTGAACGTCCCGCTAGCTGATGAGGCTCCCCCGGCGTCGCCCGACGTTTTCCCGGTTGTCGCTGACCTTCCTCTGGATGTTGCGGTGCCGTCGGATGTTACTCCTGTTCTTGTCTCTGGCCCTGCTGCTCCCGTGGACCTTCCTGGTACTCCCTGTGGCACGTCGTCGTCTGCTTCCTTGTCTTCGGCTGCTGGACCTGGCCCTGCAGCCTCATCTTGGATCCCTACTGTGCTGGGTGCTGGGGTGGCTGCGGTGCCTCCTGCTGTGTGTGGTCCGGTTCCCCCTGTGGTAGAGGCTGCTGCCGTTCTGCGTCGGGCGTCGGTTCGTCCGGCTAGTGGTGCCCGTGTTTTTGGGTCCGCTTCCGGCTCTGACGATATCCAGCCGGAGCCCAAGCGTTCCAGGCGTTCGTCTACTGCCTGGGCCGATGTTGGGAACTTCAGTGACTGTGGGTCTTCAGGTGTTGACGGCGTGGATCCGGATGCGTCGTTGTCTCGGCGGGTGGTGGTGGCGGAGGTTCATGTGCCTGCTGGTGCTGATGCCCGTGTCTCGGGTGTGCCTTCTGTTCCTTCCCCGCCAGGGGCTCTCCGCAGTCGGGTGTGGTGGCTTCCGCTGCCAGGGATGGTGTGGATGCTGGTGCTGGGCGTGGCCTGGTAGTGACTTTACGAAAGAATGCGCGCCGCCCTGGTTCCCTGCAGTCGTCTGGTGGTGTGCCCGTGGCCGCTGGTGCCCCTGTGGTGGTGCCCTCTGAACGGCTCTCTCCTGTGGGGTTGCGACTTGAGGCTCTGGAGGTCGTGGTTGCCGAGATCCTGCTGTCTGAAAGGCCGGAGAGCTTTCTTGATGGGCGGGTTCCCGGTATATGGAGTAGGGTGGCGGTAACTCGCCTCCGGAGTGACACCGTCTGGGTTCCCTGTTTGCAGGTGTTTGTTGCCGGGGTTCCGGATACCATGGCGTCCCTGGTGGACGGTCGAGACTCTTGTCGGAGATGGCTGCTTTGGGAGGCGTTCCATGTGCGGTTTCCTCGGGCCTTGTTCCCGGGCAAATATGTCAGCTGATTTCATGTTCCTGTAGTGTTGTGTGCCCCTATGGCCTTTTGTTTGCCCTATTGTATTTTGTGCACGTGCCTCTCCCTTTGTTTGTTGCGAGGCCGGTGTTTTGGTGAGGGCGTTTTTATTCATGTATTTGCTTTTGTGTTGTTATTTTGCCATGTGTGTTCTATTTATGCATTGCTAGACTGTGTTGTGCGATTTCCTTGTTCTATTTCATGATGTGCTTTGTTCTCGGTCCTTCAGGCCGGTGTTTGTTTGTTGTTGTGTGTGTTCCTATGTTTTGTTTTCTTGTTGCATGGATTGTTTGTTTCTTATTATTATATGTTTTGGCCTCTCCCTTTGTTTGTTGCGAGGCGGTTGGTTTGGTGTGAGTGTTTTTAGTTATGTCTTGTTTCTGTGACTGTACCTTGCACTGGTGGTTTATTATTGCATTACATGTTGTGCTTGTTTGTTATTTTTGATTTGTTTGTTGTTTATTATGCTTTTCTTGTTATGTTTCATGTTATACATCGTGATGTTTGTTTTGTTGTATACTGTTATGTTTTATAATGTTACTGTGCTTGCTTGTTTTCTCTTTTGATGTATACTCTTGCATGTCTCGTGTTTGTACCTTGTTGTCCTGTGCTGTTCGGCCCTTCTGGCCGCTGGCTTATTATTTTGTTTTGTTTTGTTATGTTTTCTAATGTATTTTTATTGTTTTTATTGTATTTAAATTGCATGTGTTACTTGTAAAGATAAAAATAAACAAAAATAAAACTTGGACGGTCGGGGATTGAACACCGACCTGCATGAAGCGAGACCGTCGCTCTATTCTCCACCCCAAGTGGTTGGGCACCTCCAAATATAACATTCTACACCAGAAAAAGCAAGTTAAAATGGGCCAAAAACAAATAAGTAACATATGTTTGGATGGAACAAGTAAATGCCTCTTTTTTTTTTTGGTTAGCGAAAGCAAGAAACAATGAGAATTAAGGAAAAGCAGCAACACAGAAGGAAACATTTTCATCCACACTTCCGTGGAAATGTACATAGCGGTTGGGCACCATTCCTTTCCCCCGTCCCATCCCAAGTCCTTAACCTGAACCTTTCCATGTGATATATATAGAGTCGTATTGGCTTGACGCTTTTCCCTGATAGTTCCTTTCCTTCATTCGTTGACAATATATATATATAAATTTATAGCCTCTGGTGCAAGTGTAGGGACCCATAGCCTCGGAGAAGAAAATAAAGAGTACTCAGAGAAGACCTTGTGGATCCTCACTGAACACTTTGATATTTTCCTCTCCTACCACCCCTTTTCTTTTGGTATGTGTGTATATTTATCTAACTTTATTTGAAAATGTCATTACACACAAAAAAGTTAAATATATATTTATCCTCCAATTTATATATGGGCGTTGATCACTCTAATTCCTCTGAGGTTCAGGAGAGCAAGTCAGAAAAAAGTCGAAAACTCCAGCTTGGCAGCAGCAGTAATTGCTTCTGGAGTCTTTCCCTATTAAGACCACTCAATAGCCCGGTCGATGGCGCTTCGGCCTCACACTCGCCTCGGAAGGGGGAGGCCATAGTTCGAGTCTCTTCGAGCCCAGGTGAATAAAACAGAAGGAAAACCTCGTATTCCGGGAAAAAAAGGAAAAAGATCTGGAAGTAACTCAAGTATTGGGAAACTGCAACAATTAATACGGGGCTAAGTAGCATTAATAAGTTATAACTGAAGGAACGATGGCAAGTGTAGAGAGAGAGAGAGACAGATGAAAATATCACAAGCAACACTTTTAAGATTTTAAGAGTCACCACAAGTGTAAATCACCGGAAATGTGATTTACACTGATATATCGCGTCATTGTGATTTACACTGATATATCGCGTCATTGTGATTTACACTGATATATCGCGTCATTGTGATTTACACTGATATATCGCGTCATTGTGATTTACACTGATATATCGCGTCATTGTGATTTACACTGATATATCGCGCCATTGTAATTTACACTGATATATCGCGTCATTGTGATTTACACTGATATATCGCGTCATTGTAATTTACACTGATATATCGCGCCATTATAATTTACACTGATATATCGCGTCATTGTGATTTACACTGATATATCGCGCCATTGTAATTTACACTGATATATCGCGTCATTGTGATTTACACTGATATATCGCGCCATTGTAATTTACACTGATATATCGCGCCATTGTAACTTTCACTGCGATCACTCAGAAATGCGTAAGGATTAAGGAACAATAAATACGGAACGAAGCACAAAATAGAATAACACGCGCAAAACAAAAATAAAAAACAGGTGAAGGCTTGAATACGCAGCGTAGAGTTAATTAAGAAACAGCAATAAGCAGTATTGCGTAGTGCTGTTTCTTAATATCCAGCTTCACACCACTGGGAAGGGTGGGAAGGATCACTGGGAAGGGTGGGAAGGGTCACTGGGAAGGGTGTGAAGGATCACTGGGAAGGGTGGGAAGGATCACTGGGAAGGGTGGGAAGGATCACTGGGAAGGGTGAGAAGGATCACTGGGAAGGGTGTGAAGGGTCACTGGGAAGGGTGGGAAGGATGTGAAGGATCACTGGGAAGGGTGAGAAGGATCACTGGGAAGGGTGTGAAGGATCACTGGGAAGGGTGTGAAGGGTCACTGGGAAGGGTGGGAAGGGTCACTGGGAAGGGTGGGAAGGATCACTGGGAAGGGTGTGAAGGGTCACTGGGAAGGGTGGGAAGGATGTGAAGGATCACTGGGAAGGGTGAGAAGGATCACTGGGAAGGGTGTGAAGGATCACTGGGAAGGGTGTGAAGGGTCACTGGGAAGGGTGTGAAGGGTCACTGGGAAGGGTGGGAAGGGTCACTGGGAAGGGTCACTGGGAAGGGTGGGAAGGATCACTGGGAAGGATGTGAAGGATCACTGGGAAGGGTGTGAAGGGTCACTGGGAAGGGTGAGAAGGATCACTGGGAAGGGTGGGAAGGATCACTGGGAAGGGTGTGAAGGATCACTGGGAAGGGTGTGAAGGATCACTGGGAAGGGTGTGAAGGGTCACTGGGAAGGGTGGGAAGGGTCACTGGGAAGGGTGAGAAGGGTCACTGGGAAGGATGTGAAGGGTCACTGGGAAGGGTGGGAAGGATCACTGGGAAGGGTGTGAAGGGTCACTGGGAAGGGTGGGAAGGATGTGAAGGATCACTGGGAAGGGTGAGAAGGATCACTGGGAAGGGTGTGAAGGATCACTGGGAAGGATGTGAAGGGTCACTGGGAAGGGTGGGAAGGGTCACTGGGAAGGGTGAGAAGGGTCACTGGGAAGGATGTGAAGGGTCACTGGGAAGGGTGGGAAGGATCACTGGGAAGGGTGTGAAGGGTCACTGGGAAGGGTGAGAAGGGTCACTGGGAAGGGTGGGAAGGGTCACTGGGAAGGGTGGGAAGGATCACTGGGAAGGGTGTGAAGGGTCACTGGGAAGGGTGAGAAGGGTCACTGGGAAGGGTGAGAAGGGTCACTGGGAAGGGTGTGAAGGGTCACTGGGAAGGGTGAGAAGGGTCACTGGGAAGGGTGGGAAGGGTCACTGGGAAGGGTGGGAAGGATGTGAAGGATCACTGGGAAGGGTGTGAAGGGTCACTGGGAAGGGTGAGAAGGGTCACTGGGAAGGGTGTGAAGGGTCACTGGGAAGGGTGGGAAGGGTCACTGGGAAGGGTGGGAAGGATCACTGGGAAGGGTGAGAAGGATCACTGGGAAGGGTGAGAAGGGTCACTGGGAAGGGTGAGAAGGATCACTGGGAAGGGTGTGAAGGATCACTGGGAAGGGTGAGAAGGATCACTGGGAAGGGTGAGAAGGGTCACTGGGAAGGGTGAGAAGGATCACTGGGAAGGGTGAGAAGGGTCACTGGGAAGGGTGAGAAGGATCACTGGGAAGAGGGTGAAGGATCACTGGGAAGGGTGAGAAGGATCACTGGGAAGGGTGAGAAGGATCACTGGGAAGGGTGAGAAGGGTCACTGGGAAGGGTGAGAAGGATCACTGGGAAGGGTTGAAGGATCACTGGGAAGGGTGTGAAGGATCACTGGGAAGGGTGAGAAGGATCACTGGGAAGGGTGTGAAGGATCACTGGGAAGGGTGAGAAGGATCACTGGGAAGGGTGAGAAGGGTCACTGGGAAGGGTGAGAAGGATCACTGGGAAGGATCACTGGGAAGGGTGAGAAGGATCACTGGGAAGGATCACTGGGAAGGGTGGGAAGGATCACTGGGAAGGATCACTGGGAAGGGTGGGAAGGATTACTGGGAAGGATGTGAAGGATCACTGGGAAGGATGAGAAGGGTCACTGGGAAGGGTGAGAAGGATCACTGGGAAGGGTGTGAAGGATCACTGGGAAGGATGTGAAGGGTCACTGGGAAGGGTGGGAAGGGTCACTGGGAAGGGTGTGAAGGATCACTGGGAAGGGTGTGAAGGATCACTGGGAAGGATCACTGGGAAGGGTGGGAAGGATCACTGGGAAGGATGTGAAGGATCACTGGGAAGGGTGAGAAGAATCACTGGGAAGGGTGAGAAGGATCACTGGGAAGGGTGTGAAGGATCACTGGGAAGGATGTGAAGGGTCACTGGGAAGGGTGTGAAGGATCACTGGGAAGGGTGAGAAGGGTCACTGGGAAGGGTGTGAAGGATCACTGGGAAGGGTGAGAAGGATCACTGGGAAGGGTGAGAAGGATCACTGGGAAGGATCACTGGGAAGGATGTGAAGGATCACTGGGAAGGGTGTGAAGGATCACTGGGAAGGGTGAGAAGGGTCACTGGGAAGGGTGTGAAGGGTCACTGGGAAGGGTGGGAAGGGTCACTGGGAAGGGTGTGAAGGATCACTGGGAAGGGTGAGAAGGATCACTGGGAAGGGTGGGAAGGGTCACTGGGAAGGGTGTGAAGGATCACTGGGAAGGGTGTGAAGGGTCACTGGGAAGGGTGTGAAGGATCACTGGGAAGGGTGAGAAGGATCACTGGGAAGGGTGAGAAGGATCACTGGGAAGGATCACTGGGAAGGATGTGAAGGATCACTGGGAAGGATGAGAAGGGTCACTGGGAAGGGTGAGAAGGGTCACTGGGAAGGGTGAGAAGGATCACTGGGAAGGATCACTGGGAAGGGTGAGAAGGATCACTGGGAAGGATCACTGGGAAGGGTGAGAAGGATCACTGGGAAGGATCACTGGGAAGGGTGAGAAGGATCACTGGGAAGGATCACTGGGAAGGATCACTCGGAAGGATGTGAAGGATCACTGGGAAGGATGAGAAGGGTCACTGGGAAGGGTGAGAAGGATCACTGGGAAGGGTGAGAAGGATCACTGGGAAGGGTGTGAAGGATCACTGGGAAGGGTGTGAAGGATCACTGGGAAGGGTGGGAAGGGTCACTGGGAAGGGTGTGAAGGGTCACTGGGAAGGGTGTGAAGGGTCACTGGGAAGGGTGGGAAGGGTCACTGGGAAGGGTGGGAAGGGTCACTGGGAAGGGTGGGAAGGGTCACTGGGAAGGGTGTGAAGGATCACTGGGAAGGGTGTGAAGGGTCACTGGGAAGGGTGTGAAGGATCACTGGGAAGGGTGAGAAGGGTCACTGGGAAGGGTGAGAAGGGTCACTGGGAAGGGTGTGAAGGATCACTGGGAAGGGTGGGAAGGGTCACTGGGAAGGGTGAGAAGGATCACTGGGAAGGATGTGAAGGGTCACTGGGAAGGGTGAGAAGGATCACTGGGAAGGGTGAGAAGGGTCACTGGGAAGGGTGAGAAGGATCACTGGGAAGGATGAGAAGGGTCACTGGGAAAGGTGAGAAGGATCACTGGGAAGGGTGTGAAGGGTCACTGGGAAGGGTGAGAAGGATCACTGGGAAGGGTGAGAAGGGTCACTGGGAAGGGTGTGAAGGGTCACTGGGTAGGGTGAGAAGGATCACTGGGAAGGGTGAGAAGGGTCACTGGGAATGGTGTGAAGGGTCACTTCGAAGGGTGAGAAGGATCACTGGGAAGGGTGTGAAGGGTCACTGGGAAGGGTGAGAAGGATCACTGGGAAGGGTGGGAAGGATCACTGGGAAGGGTGTGAAGGATCACTGGGAAGGGTGAGAAGGATCACTGGGAAGGATGTGAAGGGTCACTGGGAAGGGTGAGAAGGATCACTGGGAAGGGTGAGAAGGGTCACTGGGAAGGATCACTGGGAAGGATCACTGGGAAGGGTCACTGGGAAGGGTGTGAAGGATCACTGGGAAGGATGTGAAGGGTCACTGGGAAGGGTGAGAAGGATCACTGGGAAGGGTGAGAAGGGTCACTGGGAAGGGTGAGAAGGATCACTGGGAAGGGTCACTGGGAATGGTGTGAAGGATCACTGGGAAGGGTGAGAAGGATCACTGGGAAGGATGTGAAGGGTCACTGGGAAGGGTGAGAAGGATCACTGGGAAAGGTGAGAAGGGTCACTGGGAAGGATCACTGGGAAGGGTGAGAAGGATCACTGGGAAGGATGTGAAGGGTCACTGGGAAGGGTGAGAAGGGTCACTGGGAAGGATCACTGGGAAGGGTGTGAAGGATCACTGGGAAGGGTGGGATCACTGGGAAGGATCACTGGGAAGGATCACTGGGAAGGGTGTGAAGGATCACTGGGAAGGGTGTGAAGGATCACTGGGAAGGATCACTGGGAAGGATCACTGGGAAGGGTGTGAAGGATCACTGGGAAGGGTGTGAAGGATCACTGGGAAGGGTGTGAAGGATCACTGGGAAGGGTGAGAAGGATCACTGGGAAGGGTGGGAAGGGTCACTGGGAAGGGTGGGAAGGGTCACTGGGAAGGGTGTGAAGGATTACTGGGAAGGGATTGAAGGATCACTGGGAAGGGTGGGAAGGATCACTGGGAAGGGTCACTGGGAAGGGTCACTGGGAAGGGTGGGAAGGGTCACTGGGAAGGGTGGGAAGGGTCACTGGGAAAGGTGGGAAGGGTCACTGGGAAGGATCACTGGGAAGGGTGTGAAGGATCACTGGGAAGGGTGAGAAGGATCACTGAGAAGGGTGGGAAGCATCACTGGGAAGGGTTGGAAGCATCACTGGGAAGGGTGGGAAGGATCACTGGGAAGGGTGGAAAGGGTAGCTACGTGGAGGTCTTGCCTGCATGCTAACTGGACTATCTCTGCTCTCATCAGTCGCCTGACACCTAACACCTGCCACAACTACAGGAGTTTATTATTATACCACACTTGTAACATCCATCTCTTCCCCCCCCCCCACACCTTCAACACACATGTGTGTTACCTCACCCCTTCCCCCATACACTAACCCCCCTAAACGCACACGTGTGCAACACACACTTGCGGGACCAAAGAGCTTTGTGCTTGCGGGACCAAAGAGCCAAAGCTCAACCCCCGCAAGCACAAATAGGTGAGTACACACACATATGCAACATACAGTGTGAGGGTGAGTGTGAGGGTGAGTGTGAGTGTGAGTGTGAGGTTCATCCTCATAGTTCCCACATGATAGGGAGCTATTAGGATGAAATTAGATTCTTTTTTATTTGACTTTTGAGAAAGGTATAGGTTGGACAATTTTTTAATTCATCAGGGAGGGAGTTGCATAGACTCATGGGTCCTTTTATGTGCACGGAGTGTTTGCCCAGATTTAGTCTGACTCTGGGGATATCAAAGAGTGTTTTTGTTTCTGGTGTGGTGCTCATGGGTTCTATAACACCTATGAAGGATGTGATAGAACTCGTGACACTAGCTTGGGACTAGAACCGAGGAACAAAGTTTTGTACAGTGTAGATAGCGCATGAGTATGTGTGGAGTGAGTGTATGTTTAGCGTGTTAAGGGACTTAAACAGTGGGGCTGAGTGTTGTCTAAAGACAGAGTTTGTTATTGTTCTGACAACGGATTTTTGCTGGGTGATGATGGGCTTGAGGTAATTTGCAGTGGTTGAACCCCATGCACAGATAGCATATGTAAGATGAGGGGGGGGGTAGATGGGCGCGTAGTATAGTGAGAGGAGAGCAGAATTAGGAACATAATTCCTGATTTTAGAAAGTATACCAACAGTTTTGTTTAATACTTTTTTGGCTATGTGCCGTGTGTGTGGGAGCTGAACTTTAGTTTCTTATCAGTGTATAAGCCAATGATCTCTCCGTCATTTTTATTGGTAATGTTATCACTTTTTTTACAGTCAAAGCTTCGCTTGACTATTTATATGTTTGGTAGACTATTTTTACAGCCTCTCCCACCTGTTGTTCAACTTGCGGTAAATTGATGATGATCGACTTGATCATCATCAATTTACTTGATTGTCATTCTCATCACAATCGACTTGAGAATGGTCCAGGACGGACCTGAAGAAACCTTTCCCCAGGCCAGGAATACACGTTGGTATATAGGCGGTAAAGGGAACAGAGCAGGACCTGCTGCTTAAGCAGGAGATTACCGTAACAAAATAAAACACCTTCCCTACCCTTCACCACCTACTCTACCCTTCACCACCTACTCTACCCTTCACCACCTACTCTACCCTTCACCACCTACTCTACCCTTCACCTCCTACTCTACCCTTCACCACCTACTCTACCCTTCACCACCTACTCTACCCTTCACCTCCTACTCTACCCTTCACCACCTACTCTACCCTTCACCACCTACTCTACCCTTCACCACCTACTCTACCCTTCACCACCTTCCCCCAACCACTTGGGCTGGACGGTAGAGCGACGGTCTCGCTTCTTGCAAGGTCGGCATTCAATCCTCGACCGTCCAAGTGGTTGGGCACCATTCCTTTTCCTCTGTCCCATCCCAAATCCTTATCCTGACCCCCTTCCCAGTGCTATATAGTCGTAATGGCTTGGCGCTTTCTCATGATAGTTCCCTCCCTACCCTTCACTTTCCCTACCCTTCACCACCTTCCTTACCCTTCACCACCTGTAACTGTCTTTAAACTACAAATAATACGGTAGATAAACCATTATGAGGATGGAATCTGGTATTGAGCAAGATTGGGAATTGATATCATTTACAATATCATGCAAAGAGTGGGAGGTATTGTGACGACCCCGACCCGCCCACGGCCCGCCCACGGCCCGCCCACGGCCCGCCCACGGCCCGTCCACGGCCCGCCCATGGCCAGCCACGACCCGTCCACGACCATTCCCGGAGAACCACCAGTCACTCAAAGTTTAGTGACACCGTCTGAGTGAATAACCTTAGTGAGCGACCTGAGTGAGTGACCTGAGTGAGTAACCTGAGTGAGGCTCGAGCCGTCTGATGGCCTCTAACCACACAAAGAAACAATGAGACATTCTTTTTTTTTGGTAAACAGAATTTCTTAACCACTTACGGAACCCGTGCATCTTCCAATAATCATGGTGGATTCGTTTGCCTTTGCTAAATGTAAACAAAATAGCCAAAATGTAAACAATCTTAAGTGCTTGGTGAAGCCTGGCCTTGAGTACCGTTGTTGTTGTTGATGTTTTAGCTTTAGGTACTCGGGGCTATGGCGATCCCGTGCTGGACCTCTGCTATTGGCGGTATATAGGAAGCCTGTAGCACTGTAGTCTACGTCGTCAACTCACAACCCAAGGGTTCCGGGTACAATCCCCGGGCACGACAGAGGCGGTTGGGCAGGTTTTCCTTCTTTACCTGATGCTCCCTGGTCAGTAGAGCATGACACAGGCTGCCACCAGCAGCGGGACACATGGTCAGTAGAGCATGACACAGGCTACCACCAGCAGCGGGACACATGGTCAGTAGAGCATGACACAGGCTACCACCAGCAGCGGGACACATGGTCAGTAGAGCATGACACAGGCTACCATCAGCAGCGGGACACATGGTCAGTAGAGCATGACACAGGCTACCACCAGCAGCGGGACACATGGTCAGTAGAGCATGGCACAGGCTACCATCAGCAGCGGGACACATGGTCAGTAGAGCATGACACAGGCTACCATCAGCAGCGGACACATGACCACCAAGATGGCGGCGCACCACAGGATAAGTATGACCAGTGCGATGCCCAGCAAGAAATATCCCGCTCTGTTCACCAGCTGGCGTCGTCTGTCCTGCTGCGCTTTGCGCTTTGCCTCCTTTTCTTTCAACTTGATATTTATCTCCTTCTGCATTCTCTTTTTCTCTTGTTTCTTCTCTTTCTTCAACTTCTTCATCCGCTTTTCTCTCTCCTTCCGCGCCTTGTCAATCTCCTTCTGCTCCTTTTCAATCTCCTTCTTCAGCTGTTTTTCTCTATCCTTCCGCGCCTTATAAATCTCCTTCCGCGCCTTGTCAATCTCCTCCTGGTACTTGTCAATCTCCTCCTGCTCCTTGTCAATCTCCTTCTTCAGCTGCTCATCTCTCTCCTTGAAGTCCTCCATTTGGGGGGTAACTGGGACACTGTGGGTGGAGGTGTCCGGCGGCGGCGGAGGGGCTCCCTTGCACCACCAGTGCTGAAGCAGCGAGTAATGCTGTTGTCCCTGAGCAACGGGCCTCGAGCCATCCTTTACCCGCCGGGGGGGCCGAGCTCCCACTCGTCGACGACACCACCGGACTCTCCAGGTCCACTATGTCCTCGTCCTCCAGGGCCTGAGAGAGCAGAAGGCAGGCAAAGACCACCAATGCGGCCTTTATGATGTTACTCCAGGAGGTCCCGGCCGTCTGATGCGGGGCGCCGGTGGAGAGGAGCCAGGCGGAGCGCGAGAGGTCGTACAGGTGAGGGAGAGTACCGGCGAGGGGTATCCAGGTCCAGAGGGACCTGACGTGGCAGGGACTCTGGTACCCCAGCAGGTTCCAGAAGGCGTTGGCCCAAGTGTGCGCCAGGCGCTCTTCCGCCTGACGCAGCACCACACACACCACCTCCAAACTCACCCACAACACTAACAATATACTTATGGCAGGTCTCATGGTAAACTATTTACTATAAACCATAAAAAATACGCCAAAACTTGATTTAAATTTTATAATTTATCCTTATACTTACAACAAAAAACGGAGATATTTTGAGGATAAACTATTAATGGGTGAATCTAACATCACAAGCAGGAGAACCATTTCTTAACCTGGTTTATGTCCCACCCATAACTTGTGACGTGATCACCAAGAACACTGACACACTAAATGACATCAGTGAAGCAGGGAGAGTGAAAGAGTACATTCGTCGACCTTGAGGTGCTAGCCAGTGGGGCTAGTTGAGCGTTGTGGACTTCACTCTTAGAAGGTGCTAGCCAGTGGGGCTAGTTGAGCGTTGTGGACTTCACTCTTGGAAGGTGCTAGCCAATGGGGCTAGTTGAGCGTTGTGGACTTCACTGATTTAGCGTGTAACGCACGTTTATGTTACGTTGTTGAGTAGATTAGATACACAGTGTGTAGTGGGTTTTCATATTTATTTAGTAGTCTTGGATATAGCAGTGTCGTGGACGTTCAGACGGAGCTTGGAGCAGAACAGAGAGCTGAGTGAGGCCGGAGTCGCGGAGCTCTATGTGGGAGAGCGTGCCGGCTCGATGGGGAATTGTAAGTGTCTAAACTTGATGGGGAAACGAAAGCGTTGTAGCTCGATGCGGTCCAAGTCTGCTGTCGGCTCAGTGTCGAAGCTGTAGCGTCTTGAGATCGATTAGAAGTGCATACGCCGAGTGCTACATTCTTGACTGTGGAAATTGTACTCTTGGCTATTCTCATATCACTTGTTTATATTCGGTGACTACACCTCAGCTTCCTCCAAGATAAAATAACCAGGATGGAAAGAATGTTACCTGTAAATAGGGATAGGATTGTAGCTTGTGTAATTAGTGCTAATTAGTTAGGCCATTAAGGAAGGAAGGAAACTATCAGGGAGAAAGCGCCAAGCCACTGTAGTGAGCATATTGTTTGTACTCGCTACAAGCAGTCTTACCTGGGACGCGGTCGGGTCAAGATACCTGCTCCGCACCTTCCCCCCCCCCTCCCCCCATGCTGGGTACTGAGATGGAGACTCAGTCACCAGAAGACATGGTTACTTCTCACGGCGTTATTAACATGGACCCTGAAAGCAGCCAGTCAGACGAGGAGGGCGAGTATCTAGAAGTTCTGACAAGGAATAAGAAGAAACGAAGAAGACAGGAGGCAAGGCGTAGTGTGGACAGTAATACACTTAACGGAAACGATAAGAGAATGAAGAACGACGCCGAGACTGATGCAGACAAACAGACGGAACGATGTGAGGAAGGTGAGGATCAGCGGAGATGGAGGCTTCTCTTCCCTGCCTCATGCACGTTGGCCTATCATCAGAAGCTGCTGTGGACCGTCAAACTCGGAAGAGAACACCGCAAGTTCGAGCCCCTGCTGAAGGAAGGTGTAAACAGACCTTACTTAACGGTAGGTTCTATGGAGGCAGTGACGTTTCTTAGCCAGCAAGGATATGATGGAATTCTTATGGAAATACCGGAGGGGAACGAGAAGCTGACGAAGGTAATTATCTATAAATACCCTCAGATTCTGGACCCCGAGTTTATACTCGACGACCAACGATTTGTGTGGGCCAAGCGTCACCTTATTAAAGGTGAAGCTAGGAGTCAGGTGGTGGCTCTAGTGAGAGGTGACGTACCCGAGAAAGTGTTCATCACCGGGGCTGGCTACAGGCATGTAGCAAAGCATGTGGAAGAGCCCATAATATGCCTGAAATGCTGCAGATGGGGGCATAAATCCTGGAGCTGTCAAAATGATCCACGATGTCGTTTCTGCGGAAAGTCTCACCTCTCTACTGTGTGTAGAAACAGACTGAATCTGGGTGAGAAAATAGTTCCCAGATGCTGCAACTGTGGAGGTGTTCACAATGCGAGCTCGGCTGTGTGTAGCAAGAGGCCGAGTATGGCTGTTCTCCGGCCGGTGAATGTTACAGAGCAAACAAGAGCTCTTACCCAGACACCGGGAGCACAGCAAAACAGTCTGCCCCAAACAGTGCCAGTGAACCGGACGAATGCGTGGGTAAAGGAGTCACCTTTACTTAGGCAGGCTCCAGCAACAAGCAGCCACGCCACCACTCAGGACTCCGGCAGTGACAGTGTAACGGTGAGTGAAGTGGCTACTGTGGCTCAGAAAGAGGGTCATAATAATATGGTCAAGGAAGTGTGGGCTGAACTTAAAAAAGTTGGTGAGTTCCTCCAAAATCTGGGGCAGAGAATCGAGTCCATCGAGGCTAAATTAAACGTTCAGGAGGTCAAGGAAAATCACAAAACGGTGAAGGATAGTCAGGATATAGTGGTTGAGGACAAAAATGAAATATTGAGTGATGAAATGAAGGAAAGTGAAGTGTGTGTGAATGATGATAGTCGTAGTGAAAGGAAGAACCCTATAATTACACATAAAATGAAGGAATCATTTGGGCCAATAATGGACGTCACAGGACTGAAAAAATCTCTTGAGAATCGCAATGTCGCTTTTACTGGTGAACTTGGGAGGAGGTGGGAGATGTTATACAAGGTATGGCTATCATTTAGTGAACTTATTAGGGATGACTTAGACAGTGAATTGATTAATAATGGATCACCCTAGACTGAAAGTGTTCTCATGGAATGTTAATGGTTTAAGAAACAGGGTTACAGATGTTCATTGTTATGTGATGGGAAATGATATTGATGTTGTAGCTCTCCAGGAGACAGGGGATAGGAATGAAGGCATATTGAAATTAAATGGTTATAAAGGGTTTAACCTCTTCGCCGCAAATAACATCAGAGGCACGTCGATTTATGTTAAGAACTCCATACCAGCAGAGTTAGTAGAACCGCCATCAAAAACGCAAGGTATAGAGAGTGTCTGTGTTAAATTATCATTAAGGGAAGGGGAATTTATTGTAGTTAATTTGTATGTATCCAGGAACTGCTTCGACGCTAACTATTTACCTGACTGCATTTATACTAATCCTTCACTGGTCATTGGGGACCTTAATGCTCGGCACACAAGCCTTGGGTCAGTGGGTAGTATTAATGCTAATGGGGTCAAGTGGTTACAGTTTCTACAAGATCATCCAGATACCTGTCTCTTGGGAAACAATGAACCAACTCACATCAGGGGAGGACGGCTTGACTATGCCTGCGTTTTAAACTCTCAGGGGATTATGGGGGAGGCTCGGGTTGTTCGGGAACTACTTAGTGACCACTTTGCCTTGAACGTTGAATTACCACTGGGGAAAAAACAAGTCCACTTTCAAAGGAAAAGGCTAAATATTAATAAAGATATGAAAAATTATTTTATTCAAAATATGGGAGATTGGTATCAACATTACACGCCGCTCTGCGTTGATAGTTTTTACGAGGACATGGTCGAGAACATAGAGAAATTAGTACAGAGGGAAAATAACGGGGGCAGGGGAAGCAAGACGCACGAACCTAAGAAATTTAAATATTCCAATGATCAGCAAGTCAAGGGATGAGAGAGAATGCTACGGAGTGCGCATAAAGAATGGTTAAAAAATGGAATGAGGGATGAAGAGAAAAATACAATGTTGGAAGTGGCTAGGGAATGCAGTCAGGTGAGGAAGGAGGCGCGGGACAGATACTGGCAAGAATTTGCTCAGTCCATTGGTAATACTAAGAACCTTAAAGACATATGGAGAGCAGTAAACAAAATCAGGGGTTGTAAGACCAAATTCATTGCTCACTCAGATCCAGGGAAAGTTGCTAATGAGTTAGTAGATAAATGGGCAAGTGCTGCTGGTATGGAGTCCTTACCTGCAGACACGAGAGTCACCATTGAGTCATGGGAAAATATTAGAAATGGAGTAACTTTATGTGCCTTAAATA
>NC_091186.1:13026966-13049466 GCF_040958095.1 Procambarus clarkii
CCCCATCCACACTACCAGGAACAGCAGGGAGGGTAGACACACCCACACCCCCTGCCGGCGAAAACGGCAACCACCCCAAACTACCGGAGCGATCAGGCGACACGTCCTCACTGCACGGCAGCTCAGGAGCAACTCATGCAAGCTGAGTTGGCAGCAATACTGGTAGCACTCAAAATTATTGACAACACTGAAGTAGACAGTTTAATTATTTCCGACTCTCTTTCCTCACTACGAGCAATAAACAGTTTCCAATCGAGTAATAATATGCTTGTCTTGGAAGCTAGACATAGATATATAAGAATACTTAGCAAGAGGATAAATATAAAAATGTTGTGGATTCCTTCTCATATTGGCCTGCAGGAACATGATAAAGTTGACGCCCTTGCTAAGGCTGCAGTAAATAAAGACAGTATTGAACGGAATCTTGAGTTATCAAATAGTTCCCTTAAAAGTGTCATTAGACAAGAACTCCTGGATGAATTTGAAGAAAGTAGAACAGAGCAAACTGGAACTAGCAGGTCCATTGTTTATCACAATGAAATGTGTGAAGTAAAACAAGTGTATGGGGCAAGTAACAAAGTCAGTAGACTAACAGACGTTGTCACAGCTCGTATAAGACTTGGCTACAAGTACCTGGCAGTTCGGCTTGTATAGGGATCTAGATGAAGTGAAGTGTAATGTGTGTGGACAAAGACAGGGGCATACACTCCAACGCTATATATTGGACTGTAGTAAAATTGAGCCATTTAGGGATAAATCTAAGAACACTCTGTGTGATATGGCAATCTATCTTATTACCAAGGATAAAATACCTGAAATCCTTGCACTGTATCGATATTTTGCTTCCAATAGATAAACGACATAGGAGATTAAGAAACAAGTAGTGTATTGTGAAGACTAATAATAAACAGCAGGTCCCTAATGAATCTAATATCTCAATTGCTCAAACAATTCTGTATTAGCGATAAGACCTACCTTCAATGTATAATGACTTACTGTAAATATATAGCTCTTGAAATAGAACATTCTCTGTAACTATAAAGTGTGAAGGATAGATGAAATTGTTTATATAATAATCTAAGATGAGGTTTGATAAAAACCTTTTGTGCCCTCTGTAATGCTTTTTGCGCTGCCGCTCACAGGATGAGTATGGCGTGCACAATAAACTAGCTGCCTTTGGAGGCAACAATCAAAAGCGCCAGTGCCACATGTGTTTGAGCATATATTTTTGGCACACCGGCATATATGTTTGAACTTAATGTAGCATGCTGGTGTGTGCCTGCATGAGATATTTTAGTTATTGTTATTGCATGTTTATTCATGTGTTGGGAGACAGTGGCGTCTCATGGGGGGATGACCATATATGGATGTTCCAATAATGTGTGCAGTGCATCAGCCTAGCGTCACTGAATCACCCCTGTAAATATTCCAGTTTCTTGTATGTACATATTTCTTTAATTACACTTTAGCAATGTTATATGCATATTAGTATAGTTATAATTATGTTCTTAAGTATTACTCTCAGACAGCAGGGTATCTGAGAGTATTCTTGTGTGTATTCAATGGGTAACTTGTAGACACCATACCGTGCATGTTCTTGCCACGTTAGTCGCGTGTGTGTTTTTTTTTTTTTTTTTTTTTTTGCAGGGATATTCCTGCGCGGGCTCTAAGCCTCTGCCTGGCTCAATAAGTGTTGCTTGTTCCTGTTTTACTTGGGCGGAGTATGAGTATTTATGACTCGTATGGTCGCTTCAGTAAGATTTTGCCATATTTGTTTAACAACTTCTTCTGCTCTGTTGAATCTAAATTGAAATCTTAATGGGTTTGTAACTGTGCACTGTGCTAGATAATGTTCCAGTGGTCTGTCGGACATTTCACCACAGTGCTGACATTTCCTCTCATCTTCCGGAACCTGTAAGCCTATTTCCCATGCACATGGGTATCCAAGCCTGATGTGATGTAAGTGTACTTCTGTTCTTCTACTGCTCCCTTTCATCAAACTAAGTGGTTCGTAGTTGGTTGAATTCTTGTACCAACCCGCAGATCCTGATGTTGCAACTGCTGTGTTGTGGTCAATGTACATCTTTTGCATTGCTCTGTTTCTAATTACTTTCTTAATTTGTGATAGACTCTGTGGTATGTAAATGTCTACATTTCTTCTCTTAGTTGCAAGTTTTGCAGCTTCGTCTGCAATGTCATTCCCTATTATTCCCACACGACTTGGCACCCAGTCAATAAGTACCCAACGGCCTTGACGTTTGAATGTTTGCATTACTGATATGACATTTGTGATCAGATGGACGTTATCACATATGTGTTCTTGTTGCAAGGTTTCAGTGGCAGTTTTCGAATCTGTATGTATGATAACATGTTGTCGGTGTTCAGCAAGAGCATGTTCCAAAGCCTTTTGAATGGCTAGCATCTCTGTCTGTAAAGTCGAACACCCATTTGAGAGTCTCCAACTATTTACAGAGTTTCTTGTTTTAACTGCAGCTCCAGTTTTTTGTCCTTGCTGGTCTACTGGTCCATCTGTGAAGTAAGTGAAGCTGTCTGATGCCAAATTTGCTTCTATATACATCTGTGCAATATTACATAGCAGATAGGGATAAGTCTAGTTCATTTATCCTTCAAGAAACATAATCTTAAAGTCTGCTGGCAGAGATTCCCAAGGGGCTTGCATAACAAAGTCTGCATGTATTTCATCGACACCCCCTCTCAGTGATTGTGTTTGTTATATCAAATGTATTGATGGTGTTTATCGCACAATGGGTCCACCTGTTGCTATTGGAGGCTCTTCTGTCTAGAGTTAGTGCTCCAGTGATTATATCTTAAAGTGAACTGATTCTAGGTCTAGTCAATATCTTGGTCAGCATGCACGCAGCAATCCCTTTTACCCTTATTTCAATGGACGTTAGCTTGGTTTCTAGTCTTAAATTCAGTATTTTAGTCCATCTGGGAGCTCCTGTTATGATTCGCAATGCATCGTTTTGAATAACCTCAACGTTTGCCCACTGACCAGGAGAAAGAGTGAGTAAGGCAGGCGCTGCGTAATCAACTAGGGAACGAACGGCGTGTATGTAAAACATTCTTAACACTCTGTGTCCCGCTCCTAGACGGGGCCCTGTGATTGCTCTCATTATATTCAGTCGTGATTTTGCTTTCTCCTTTAGTTATTGAATTTGCTTGTTGAATGTCATTTTTAAGTCTATCCACACTCCGAGATATTGATATTGTGTAACCCACTGAAGGTTAATGTTTTGAATGCGTAGGTGCCTGTCTGGAGTGTTGCCGCCTAGTCTCATTGTCTTAGACTTCTGTGCAGATATTTTTAGCCCTAAAACGCTGCATTCAGATGTTACTTTATCTAATGCACCTTGTGCTTTATTTAGAAGTGAGGGACCTGTAATGACTAATGCTATATCATCAGCATAGCTTAGCAATTTAACCCCCTCTGTAAATGTCATGGTAACAAGGTTTTCCATAAGGATGTTAAAAAGGCTAGGACTGAGGACTCCTCCTTGTGGAGTCCAATTCTCATGCAAGTGGTAGTCCAACACTTGTCCTTGCAACTTTACTCTGGCATACCTGTAACTTAGGTAATCTTGAATCCATGCTAGCATTTTTCCCTTTACACCTTTTTTAACTAAGGTGTGTAAAATTGCTTGCGGGCTTGCAAGTTCGAACGCTTTTTCTGATCAAGGAAGATCACTATAGCTGGACCTGAGTTAACTGATCCTAATAATGTAGCTATGCAGTTGGCAGTACCTACTCCTCTAGTGAAGCCAAATATGTGTTTATGCAGGTCTCCAGTCTTCCACAGAAGCCTATTTAAGACCATCCGTTCTTCATCAGACAGGAACCAGACACTCACGTAATCTTTCTTGACCTCCAAGTTGCCTTTTACAACTAATAGGGAACTCATCCTAGAGCAACTAGCTTTTTTTTGGAGTCAGGGGGAGATTTGTTGAAATTAATTAGGGGATATTTAAATAACAGAACTGCCTCAGTCATCTATAAGGGGGGTTAAGAGTAGTTATAATGTCTCCTTCGAATAGAGCACACCTCGGGGAGGACTCCTCAGTCCTACGCGTTTCAATGTGCTGATGCTCAGACTAATAGCTGACGTACCTACACATATCAATATGACTGTCACCTGCATAACAGATGACATTTGCGTCATTGCAAACAGTGACAACCGGCTGCAGACTCTTTTTGATACACTTGCAAATAAGTGTATTGAATGTGGGCTTAACGTCTCCACAGGTAAAAGACCTAATGCCCCCCCCCCCAAAAAAAAAAAAAAAAATCAATAATAAGTCAATAATCAGCGCCTTGAAACCTGCAGGCAATACAAATACCTCGGTGTGAATATTGATAGTGACATTGTGAGTGAACTACAGCTTAAAGCTTAAACAAAGGCTAAGACCTCTTAAATCGCTTGCCGGAAAGCACATTGGTATTAATGTTAAATATGGCAGAATGTTATACATGATGTTCATCAAAGGTCACTAGTCGACTGCCATGCCCTGCACCTTATTAGTCTCCCCAGCACTAGGCTGAAAGCTTTAGAGAAAATTCAAAATGAAATACATGAGGATAATTCTTGGAGCCCCCAGATGCGCAAGAATCATCAACATGAGGGAGGAACTGAAACTCCCAACAGTATGTGAAAGAATTGAGCAGTTCAGTAATATCTTCTGTGTAAGAGTGATGAGAGAGCCATCATCACCCTTATTACTCAGAGAAAAATTGACTATAGTACTGTTTGTAGGCGGGAGAGTGTTGCCAACGCACCAGTGGGCAACCTATATATGTAAGCTGGTTGAATAGAAGTGTTGCCAATCTCATCAAATTGAAAAATTACATTTACAAGTACATACATACAAAACCATCTCATATAGGTGTTGTCCAGCAAGATGACACAGACAAGGCAGCTAAATCTGCATGTGATAAGCCTGAAGTTGAGTGGTATATGTTCACTGAGTGGTATATGTTCATATAGGGATTCCAATCTCTGTTGGAAAACCGCAATATTTCAGGAAATTAGGTATAACAGAGGAGTAGTCGCTGATACTCAAAGATCAGAGAAGCACGAGTATAAAGAGCTATGACATGTTTAGAACCGAGAATTATATGTACTGGCAGCATAAAACATTCACTAGACAGTGTGGTATTGTAGTTGCCGGAATTAGGCTGGGATATCGATATCTATGGCAGGTGGCTGCAGGTAATGAATCCTCCCAATGGTGAACATTCCAATTGTAAGCTATGTGAACAAGAGCTGGGACATACTCTCCAACACTACATCTGTGATTGTCCTGTTACAAGTGACCAAAGCAAATGGTATGAAGTACTTTGAGCTCTGTAATTACTTCATGCACTCAGGAATATTTGGAAGATAGTCTTGTGCTGTACTCAAGAGTTTGCTAGTGGAGGCTAGTAGATCAATCTTACATTTTATGTTCTCTCCTGAGTCCATGTATGACTAACCATCCTGTGAGATGGGGGGATGGATTATATAAACTAATAATTCATAATTATAATAAAAGTAGCATCATGGCGAGTTTTTTTATCTACACTGTAATTTTCATATAGAATAGGCTAGCAGCACATTGCCGTCTATACGTAAACTTGTTAATAAAGAAAAAAATAGCATTATTATTTAAGGCTTTAGTATTTAGTGAGTAGGCTTTATTATTTCATTAAATTTCAGCATAATTATGTATTTACCTGAGGGCCACTCACACTGTACTAGAGGATTAGCTAGTAATACGCAATATATTTTTAGCTGTATATCAGGAAAATATAGATATTTTTAGATGTTTTCATTTTTGTGTATTTTTGGTTTTTGGTGTAAAACTAAAAATGAAGTTGGCAGCCCTGTATAGGCATCACCGACGGCCCGTCAGTGTGTCACTGGCCAGTGAGGAGGATGGACGTGCGCGCACGCCGGCACGGGTAAGCTTTATTTATTTATTTATTTATTTATTTATATATATACAAGAAGGTACATTGGGTTTGTGAGAATACATTGGATAGTACAGTATTTACATTCTTGTAAAGCCACTAGTACGCGCAGCGTTTCGGGCAGGTCCTTAATCTAGCAGATAATTTTAAGTGGGTAATTTCTATCAGAATTGATAAATGATACAGATACATTGCAAGAGAAAAATGAGATGAGAGAGCTTAGTAAATATATTAAAGCACATTGTTATATTAAAGCTCCGATTGATTACATTGACAGCTTGATTAGTTCAGCTTATAACTGTATGGCGGACTGTGAGGGGGGGGGGGGGATGATTCACTTTTGTGTTTTTGTGGGAGGTCAATGTGATTAGGCCTAGTTCTCTGGGAGGCCAGTGTGATTAGGCCTAGTACTGTGGGAGGTCTGTAATTAGGCCTAGTTCTGTGGGAAGGCAGTGTGAGTAGGCCTAGTGCTATGGGAGGACAGTGTAATTAGGCCTAGTACTGTGGGAGGATAGTGTAATTAGGCCTAGTTCTGTGGGAGGTCAGTGTGATTTGGCCTAGTACTATGGGAGGACAGTGTAATTAGGCCTAGTACTGTGGGAGGTCTGTAATTAGGCCTAGTTCTGTGGGAAGGCAGTGCGAGTAGGCCTATTACTGTGGGAGGACAGTGTAATTAGGCCTAATTTTGTGGGAAGGCAGTGTGACTAGGCCTTGTACTGTGGGAGGGCAGTGTAATTAGGCCTAGTTCTGTGGGAGGTCAGTGTGAGTAGGCCTAGTACTGTGGGAGGACAGTGTAATTAGGCCTAATTTTGTGGGAAGGCAGTGTGATTAGGCCTAGTTCTGTGGGAGGTCAGTGTGATTAGGCCTAGTTCTGTGCGTTGTGAATGTGATTAGGCCTAGTTTTGTACTCACCTAGTCGTGCTTGCGGGGTTGAGCTCTGGCTCTTTGGTCCCGCCTCTCAACTGTCAATCAACTGGTGTACAGATTCCGGAGCCTACTGGGCTCTTATCATATCTACATTTGAAACTGTGTATGGAGTCAGCCTCCACCACATCACTGCCTAATGCATTCCATTTACTATTTACCGACCCTGAAAGAATTCTTTCTAATGCCCGTGGCTCATTTGGGTACTCAGTCTCCACCTGAGTTCTAAATGTCCCCTTGTTCGCGTACCACCAGTGTTAAACAGTTAATCTACCCCTGTCATTTTCTGAGAATCTTGTAGGTAGTGATCATGTCTCCCCTTACTCTTCGGACTTCCAGTGTCGTGAGGTGCATTTCACGCAGCCTTTCCTCGTAATTCATGCCTCTTAGTTCTGGGACTAGCCTAGTGGCATACCTCTGAACTTTTTCCAGCTTCGTCTTGTGCTTGACAAGGTACGGGCGTCATGTTACGTTATATATGTTGAACATATGTGGTGTACAAGGTTCTGAAGGATTCCTTACACAGGTTGAGAGGTCAGCCTGTGATTAATTACTGTGGGTGGCGTTAGGCCTAGTTCTGTGGGAGGTCAGTGTGATTAGGCCTAGTACTGTGCGTTGCAAATATGATTAGGCCTAATTTTGTAGGTCAGCCTGTGATTAATTACTGTGGGTGGTGAATGTAGTTAGGCCTAGTTCTGTGGGAGGTCAGTGTGATCAGTCCTATTACTGTGGGAGGCAAGTGTAGTTAGGCCTAGTTCTGTGGGTGGTTAATGATTAGTCCTTTTACTGTAGGTGGTGACAGGTTAGGCCAAGTTCTGTGGGAGGTCGGTGTGTTCAGTCCTATTACTGAGGGTGGCACGTGTAGTTAGGCCTAGTTCTGTGAGAGATCAATGTGATTAGGCAATTTCAAAATAAGACTAGCCTATCAGTATTCAACTAAAATGTCAGATCACTTAATAAACAGTTATAAATGCGCTATTAAAAACACTAGATACTAAACTCTCCATTATTTTAACAAACACGGCTAAGTAAAGACCATATTCAATTATACAACATATCCGGTTATAAAACCATTCATAACTGCAGGCCAGACAAAAAGGGTGTGTGTGTGGAGGGGCTACAGCTGTGTAACCAAGATAACTGACTCTAGTGTCATCAGTGGTAGAGACGACTATAGTGGAACTTCAGTCTACGAATGCCCCAGAGCACAAATTTTTCGGTGTACTAAGTCATTTATCGCAAAATTTGACTCGGGTGTATGAAGTTTGCCTTGGAGTACGACTCGTTGGATGATACTGGTATGGGTTTGGCATGTGGGTGGTGAGTCGAGGGTTTGAGTCGTTTTGTAAGTGAGCAGCTGCTTGCTTGTCGAGAACAGGGGCCCCCGCAGTATGCGGGCAGAGCTTATATCCCAGCAAACACAGAACGTTTGTGGACGTTTTTAAATGGTGCCACAAAGGTAATACTGTAACTTTTGACATAAATACGTATATCTGACGTTCTTAAAACCAAAGGATATAACTAAAAACATTTATTCTTGAGACACAGTTTTTTAAGATTTATGTAAAAATTTAAAAATAATAGTGAATGCTATGGTATTATAATGTTTTCATGCTTTATATTTAAGAATAAATAATTTTCAGTCAACATTTAGTTTTTTTTGTTTACTTTATGTAAACCTATCCAATTTACGTTCTTATAACATAAATATAACATTTATATGACGTCAGTATAACGTTATTTACACGACATCATTACGTTATTATGATGTTATATTAACATATAATTCCTGTATGAAAACCAGAATATATGTTGAACTTTATGTTTTAAACCTTGCAAAGTTATCATAAAACTTGGAATAAGACGGTAAGCATGCTTTACTTATGAAAATATACAAACAAATCAACAAAAACATTTTAACATAAAAAACATAAACATAACATAAATTGATTGCATGCAAGGGAGTTAACTGGAACTCTGTAATATTGCATACATGAACCTTAAGGTACAAACCCAGTGTATTTACCCATGCAGTTCTTTCCTAAATCTAAATTTTTCCAATTTTTACACTTTGTTTCGAGTTCTGTCTTGTGTTGCTACTTTAAATACCCCATTAATGTCCCCTTTGTTATGTCCATTCGTCCCATTGTGCACCTCTACTATATGTCACTCCTAATTCTTCGCTTTTCTAGAGAATGTAATATAAGCTTTGACAATCTTTCTTCATATGACAGGTTAACAGGTAGAACAAAGATTACCATTTATATATGGATAACTATTATAAGTCGGTTTGAATGAGTGAATTGCTGCTTGAAGATAGGTATATACACCTGCGGTACTATCAGATTGCATCGTGGTAAGCCTAAAACCCTTCAGATCCAAGCAAAGGGTAAAATGCCAGCAGATACAATTGCGAACACATTGATACCAAAATGAAAGACATATGACGAGAATTGAGGTAACCAAAGTGAAAAGAGTGTTCACATTACATTGCACTAGAGTGCTCCCGGGTTACTTTCTCTCACTTTCTCTGTTTTGTGCGGATGGTACGCCGTGCTTTTGGAGTTTATATGCATTTAAACCTGTAGATAATTCTATTGCTAACACATTGATACCAAAATGAAAGACCTAGGATGACAATTGGGGTGACCAAAATGAAAGAGTGTATACATTTTATCGCTCTTGTGCGCTCCCTGGTAACACACTCTCGCTTACTCTGTTTGTTGCGGATGGTAAGCCGGGCTTTTGGAGTTTATATGCCTTTAGTCCTGTAGAGAATTCTATTGCGAACACATTGATACCAAATTGAAAAACCTAGGATGAGAATTGAGGTAACAAAATTGAAAAGGGTATACACTTTTCAGTATTACCACGCTCTCTAATGTAATGAGAGTTGCGTGAGGGTGGCTCAGCTTTCTTTTTCTGGTACCCTTGGCCTACATTCATCTTGTCGGCGGGTGGAGCGCGCTGCTGTCTTTGACATTATATGCACATAGTTCTGTTGGGAATTCTATTGCGAACGCATTGATACCAAAATGAAAGACATAGGACGAGAATTAAGGTGACAAAGTTGAAAAGAGTATACACTTTTCAGTATTTCCGCACACTACCAGGGAATGTAAAAAAAAAACTGGAGAGTGTGGAGGGGTAACTTGCCCAAAACGCGAAAGTGTTTGGGGAGATTAACTTTCGTTCAATACTATTATGCAAAAGGAGCCACACATCTATGGTTCATCCAATAAAATCAGCAGACTTCTAGATGTTACTACTGCTCGGCTTAGACTCGGTTACAAGTATTTCTGGGAATTCTCATTATCTGCTGATGTAGATCTGACCAAATGTTAACTGTGTCAACAAAATTATTCGCACACCCTCCGTCACTATGTGATAGTGAATTCAGAGACAATTCTATAACCAATGTACCAACGATATGTAAATATTTCATTCAAAATGATCTGCTACCAGAAATTTTAGCCAAATATCCCCAGTTTGCTAACTGTAGGTAGTAACTAAGTGATTGTAACATATCCACCGCTGCCCACTGGATGGGGGGCGGTGTGCAGGACAAACATATCAATTGTAACACTAGCTCTCCACATATGTCAGTTGCTTAATTTAGAAACTGTACTTGTGGTCGATCTCGAACCCATTGTTGATGTGACGACTTATACTGAATTTTGTAACTAGCTCATCAAGATTGTAACTTGCTGAGCTAAATGAATTGTGGGGTTCTGTCCCTGAGCCCATTATGTGCCTCTGCAACCCTTTCCACTACCGCCCACAAGATGGGTATGGGGTGCATAATAAATGAACTAAACTAACTTTAAGGCATCCTGAAAGAAAGCTTGGAGGACTTGAAAAATTGCAGACAAAGCCTTGAGGATAATCCTTGGGTGCCTTCGTACCACAAAGATACTTAATATGAGAAAGGAACTTAATATTCCGAGCGTTGTTTATCGTGTTACTAAAATTAACTGTCAAATTGGTATAAAAATGCTTAGGCTATCTCATCCTAACCCTTGCACAGAAGCCCTCCAGAATTTCTTTATTGAATGTAAACATTGTTTCAAATAGATAAATAAAATTGGAACTGAACTCAGAAAGTATCAGATTTATAATTTGTACCAAGAGAGACAACAATATCACTTTCCTGCACTGTAGGAAATTACACCCTTTTCAATTTTAATCCCTCCCTTTCCATCAAAGGAGCAAATTAGAGATCAGTCCCAGCTTTGTTTTGAGGCAAAGCTCAACGTCTTAAGCCATATTGATGCTCTGTCCACAGAGCATTCTCTCTCTCAAATCATATACACTGAAGGTTTCCTACAGCGCCCAACGGGTGCAGCTGGAAGTGCAGTTGTTCTGACAATAGGCTATGACTTATATTTTGAGTGGGGAGTCCGTATAAACAACTGGGCCTCTACCCTTCAGACTAAACTATTTGCCTTGCTCCTTGCACTGAAATGTGTACAAGTATCCAAACTTGATACATTAATTGTAAGTGACTCTTTATCATCCTTAATTGCTCTCAACTCCTTAAGACATAACTGTAACATGCTTGTGTCTGAAGCTAGACACAAATACAACAACAACTTTGAACTGCCCTGAACTATATCCGATCCTATCTTAGTAACAGACACCAATATGTAGCCATCAATGATATAACCTCTCCCACTCTACCACTTACCATAGGGGTGCCACAGAGCAGCATCCTAGGACCCTCCTGTTTCTTATATACATCAATGATCTCCCTAATGTCTCTAACATACTTAAACCTATATTGTTGGCTGATGATACTACTCATCTACTCTGACCCCAACCCATTCCTGTTAAATAATGTTGTAAACAATTAATTAAAAAAAGTCTACTTGTGGATGTCAACCAACAAACTCACACTAAACATAGAAAAGATCTACTATATCTTATTTGGAAACAAATCAACAAATGCAATTCAGCTTCAGATAGCTAATGTAAACATTAACAATAAAAATGATGGAAAGTTCCTTGGCCTATTCCTAGACAAGAGACTCACCTTCCGCACCCATATACAACACATAACTAAAAAGGTTTCTATAACAGTTGGTATACTCTCTAAGATCAGATATTATGTACCCTACTCTGCTCTCCTCTCACTCTATTATGCACTTATCTATCCCTATCATTCTTATGGTATTTGTGCTTGAGGTTCAACCTCTGCAAACTACCTCAAGCCCATCATCATCCAGTAAAAATCTGCTATCAGGACAATAACTAACTCTACCTTCAGACAACACACAGCTCCCTTGTTCAAATCCCTAAACATGCTAAACATAAATTCACTCCATACATTCTCCTGTGTAAATTACGTTTATAAAACCCTTTTTCTAAGTGCAAACCCTGTTCTGAAACTCTTCCTGGACAGATGTAATAGAACACATGGCCACCCCACCAGACATAAATATCTCTTTGATATCCCCAGAGTCAAACTTAATCTATGTAAACACTCTATGTAAATAAAGGGACCTAGTCAATGGAACTCACTCCCTAATGATTTGAAAAGCTGTCCAACTTCTGCCATATTCAAAAATAAAACCAAAAAGTACCTAATTTCATCTTCATAGTTTTCTACCATGGGCTTTATCTTCACACTGTATCTAGTGTTACTCAATCCCCCAATATTTGTACCTAAGCCATATTACTTTAACATTGTAATCTTAGATATCATCTGATATCATGGTTGTTGTATTCAGTGCATATACTACTGCATTATTCCTTGAAACTTTTCCTCGAAATGATCTTCATATTGTGCTTCAGTGAACCAATGTATAACCCTGAAATGCTATCCTCATGTACCTAGTAATCCTTGTTTCTTTATTGTGTATTGTTATTATTGTGTATCATTCTGATCTGCTTTTGTGTCAAAATTTCTTCAAATTACCTGCAAACACTTTTGCTGATTTTACTGTAATTATTCTACTTAAAATTATCTGTACCTGTAAAGAAAAGCTGTAAAATACCTGCTAACATTTTTTATCAATTTTACTGTTAATTTATAAAAAAAAAATCTGTTTAAGGACTTACCCGAAACGCTATGCGTGCTAGTGGCTTTACAAGAATGTTAATTCAACTTATTTTCTATATTCTCTGTTAACCCCCAATGTAACTTCTTGTACATAAATAAATAAAAATAAAATAATAAAAATAACAAAATTATTAATGATGGGGTCAAGCGACGAGGGAGTAATTGCGCAAAGCGTCCCTCACCTGTGACGTCACAGCGTCCTCTGACGCCATATCAACACAGCGGCCATTTTGTCGTCAGTTCAGGGGGCATATCGAAAAATATCGTTATAAATTAAAATTGTTCAATTTGCTTATAATTTTTTTTATGAAATGGTTATAGAAAGGGCTGCAACTGGTCCAAGTTTCACCATCACACCCTAAACAGAAAAGGAGAAAAAAAATACACAACGTATTATGCAACGAATGTTCAACATTCTCAAATAATCTCAGGGAACACATGTGTCAACTAAAATGTCTACTATGTGCTGTAAAAGCACAAACTCTTGTAATAATTGTAATATGTATGTTCAATATATTTATATTTATATTTTTTTTTTTATTTTTATTTTTTTTTTTTGCCAATTTTTTTTTCTCGTTTGTTATCAAGGGATTTGCATGAAACTTGCACACCTTGCTCAATGGATGCCTATCTGCAAGGGTGCCAATTATGAACGAAATCTGTCGAAGTCAAGCTCAGCTACAGGTGGCCGAACTTGGATCTTTATTTTACTCTGGAAAGTAATTTACACCTTCAAATTACTTCAGAGCTTTCATTTATTAATCAATTTACATGCAAATTACACCTTATATGTAGCGTTTGTGCTTCTACAGACTCTAGTAGACATTTTAGTCCAATGTCTATTTGTTGATTTTATAAAAATTTATAAATATCATATATTGCATATTTTTTTAGTAGGGTAACTTTGAAAAATTATATTATTGCACTAAACACTTTTTTTATAAAACTGATCACTAGAATCCTTTATTATGTGCTTAATTTAATATCTGAGTGTTATAGAAATGATTTTAGTTGACACATGTGTTCCCTGAAACTATTTGAAAATTCGTTGCATAATTCGTTGTTTATTTTTTTTCTCCTTTTCTATTTAGGGTGTGATGATGAAACTTGGACCAGCTGCAGCCCTTTCTATAACCATTTCATAAAAAATATTTATAAGCAAATTGAACCACTTTTAATTTTACACCGATATGCCCCCTTCAGACATGGCGAGGACAAACCCTTCATGCAAACTGCACCTACTATCAAGAAGAAGATTTTGTGTTCCACCGATAGTATTATCGTAAGTAAACACTTATATTTTATATTATATTATATTAATTGATTCTATTTTTCTGTAATAAAGGTCCAAGGGTAAGGAACAAGGGTACTGTGTTGGGAGGTGAGGGCTGTTACTGGTGTCTGTGGAGATGTGAGGACTTGTACCAACCACTATCACCACCAGTACCTTGTCTTGCACCCTGCTTAGTATTCCTATTGAGATATGAAATATTATTGCATTCATATAATTATTCATTCACAGTCATTACTATTTTTATGGGGTATGTTCTGTTACCCTAATGCTTTTCATTCCTGGGCATGTCCATTTACTCTCCAGCCCTTCACAAGCCACTGCTGCACCCCCTCCATGCCCATACTTACTGTGCTTATTCTTACAGGACTGCACTGCATTATGTGGTGCTCACTGCCTGGACACCTTGGCAATGTAGAGACAGATATTCTGCAATACCGTGATATTAGCAGTAGAGTGATAAGCTGACACACGGGAGGTACAATGGAAAGAAGTTGAGTATCAACTCTTGTAATTTATATTGCTTCCAGTGAGTTTTTAGTTTTCTTATAACCACTATGTTATCTATCTCCTACAACCTAGTTATCTGCTTGATACATGCATTATAGGGTTCTGGTAGTTGTTCTACTCACCAAGCCCTTCCAAGGCCAGGCTTGACATGTGAGAGCTTGATCCAACAGGCTGTTGCTTGGACAGGCCCCTCAGGCCCACATATCCACCACAGCCTTGTTTGTCCAGCACTTCTTGAAGATGTTCAGGTTTTCTCTTGAAGATGTTGACGGTTGTTCCAGCAATACTGTATTTCTTTTATTGCTGAAAACATGTTTTCAGCCATAAAAAAAATAATCCTGAATCCAGAAAAAAATCCCTTTTGTATCATCTGGAAATTTTCAAATATTGCTGATCAAACCTGAGTCTAAATTATTTGTATATATTATGAATTACAGAGGTCCCAGGACAGAGTTTTGAGGAACTCCACTTACATTTTCCCACTCTGATTTAACCCCATTTATACAAACTCATTCTTATCTTTTAGCTAATCATTTATTGTACACACCATACTCAGCCTGTGTAGGGTAGTTTATTGTGCATCCTAGTATTGTGTATGTGTAGTATATATATTTGTGTAGTATATTTGGTATATTTAATGCCTCTAACCTCTCCTCATAGTTCTTGTCCTTCAATTCTGGGAGCCACTTAGTAGCATGTCTTTGCACCTTTTCCAGTTTATGTGCTTCTTAAGATATGGGCACCATACAACCGCTGCATATTCCAGCTTTAGTCTAACAAAAGTCGTGAACAATTTCTTGAGTATTTCGCCATCCATGCATTTAAAAGCTCTGAATATTATCCTTTACCTGCAATTGGTTGTTGCTGTATTTATAGAATATGATTTGTTCTGCTTTACATTTGTTTATTCTTTTTTTCAAAATTTCTTTCTGCCTCTCTCCTCACTGCCGTGTAGTTGTTTCTCTTTGTATTACTGGTATGTTTGGGGGTTTGGCCTCTTCGGGCTCTTCGTATATTGATTCCATTTTTGTGTCTTTTGGTCTCTGGCCGCCTTGAAATTTCAGTTGAACAAATCCTGTTTCCTAGTTCTGCATCTCTGTTTTGGTATAAATGTTTTTGTTCCTTTATCATATATTTCACAAAATTGACATACTGTGCATTAATTCATCTCAATTACTTCCTTTCCTAACAGCAAGCCTTTCCAGTAAAATTCTTTGAATTCTTTTCTGACTTCCAGCCTAATGTTTGTTTTATCCTAGTGTGTATGATGCCTAGCGTGTGTCTGGTGCCTGTTGTGTTAAACCGAAGATAAATGCATAAGTATAGGTCAGTAATTTCTCCAGCTTTGAAAGGGGCTTTCATTATGCAGCAGTATTCCACTCTAGAGAGCACTAGCGTCTTGAAAACTATCATCATCGGTATAGCATCTCTAGTGTGAAAAGTTCTTGTTATCTATCCTGTCATTATTCTTGCAGTTGTGACGGCTACTTTATTGTGTTCTTTAAATGTAAGGCCTTCTGACATCAGTACACCCAAATCCTTTACGTTGCTTTTCCGTTCAATGTTATGATTTGACTGAGTTTTGTAAGTGGTTTCCGTTTTTATATTTTCATTTTTTCCGTAGCGCATGAGCTGAAACTTATGTTCGTTAATCACCATGTTATTTTCTGTAGCCCATAGAAAGACCTGATTTACATCTGATTGGAGGTTTGCCGTGTCCTCTATGTTGCCTACTCTCGTGAAGATTCTAGTGTCATCTGCAAAGGATGATCAAGTACTATAGGTTGTGTCCTTGTCTATGTCCGATATGAGGATGAGAAAAAGTATTGGAGCAAGCACAGTACCCTTGGGGACTGAGCTCTTTACGGTTGATGGTCCAGATTTTATTTTGTTGACTACTACACATTGGGTTCTATTAGTCAGGAAGTTGTATATCCATCTGCCTATTTTTCCGGTAATTCCTTTTGAACGCATTTTATGTGCAATAACACAATGGTCACATTTGTCAAAGGCTTTTGCGAAATCTGTGTAAATTACATCAGCGTTTTGTTTGTCTTCCATGGCATCTAGTGTCATGTCAGAGTGGTCCAGCAACTGTGATAGGCAAGAGCGCCCTGTTCTGAAACCATGTTGTCTGGGGTTATGGAGATGCTGTGATTCCATGTATTTTGTGATCTTACTTCTTAGCATTCTCTCAAAGATTTTTATGATGTGCGATGTTAGTGCTATCGGTCTGTAGTTTTTTGCCTCTGCCTTATTTCCTCCTTTATGGGGCGGTGCTATCTCTGCTGTTTTTAGTATGTCAGGGATATTATTGAAATACGAAAGTACTTAAGGAAATCCTAAGTGTAATTACAGGATGAGAGTTACACTTGTGGTGTCCCATTTTCCCAGCACTCTTTGTCATATAATGCTTTGAAACTTTTGACGGTTTTGGCCTCCACCACCTTCTCACCTAACTTGTTCCAACCGTTTACCATTCTGTTTGCAAAAGTGAATTATCTTACATTTCTTCGGCATCTTTGTTTAGTTCGTTTAAATCTATAACCTCTTGTTCTTGAAATTCCAGGTCTCGGGAAATCTTCCCTATCAAGTTTATCAATTCCTGTTACTGTTTTGTACGTAGTGATCATCTCTCCTCTTTTCCTTCTGTCTTCTAGTTTTGGAATATTTAATGCCTCTAATGTCTCCTCATAAATCCTGCCCTTCACTTTTGGTATGAATGTTTGTGTGCCTTCATCGTATATTTTGCAAAATATGGAATACATCTCATTTACTTTACTTTAAGAATATGGTTCGATCAATTAAAAACCCTCTTGTTCAAATTGCAAAGAGACTGAAAGAGATGCAGCATGCTCAATGGATTATATATTAGTGATTATTATTAGGATTATATATTAGTGAATCATATTAGTGATTCAATTATTATGGTCATAAAACAATAAACAAATAGTTTTGCTGTTATTACACTCTATTCACAGGTTATATATAAGTATCTGCATGTTTTGTTCACCATTACAAACCACTAAGTTGGTTTGATATTTGTTGAGATTGTTATTTATGATAAGATTCCTTACGTTATCTGAGAATGAAGCTATGTTGGTATTGGGAAATCTATAGATGGCACTTATAGTCAAGGAGGATTTAAGGGATTTACTGGAGAACTTGGCAAAGGTATATTCACAATAGTCGTCTCTATTACTAATGACACTATTGCAGATGAAGGTATCTTTGTAAGATATTGCTATGCCACCTCCTTTTTTTATTAGGCCTGCAGTTGTGAATGGCTTTATTATCAGCCAATTTGTAGCATACAACATAGCATATATATGTATATGGCATACATATATATATATATGCAATTGACGATCACAAAACACTGATCATTTTATGCGGAAAATCCACAGAGAAATATGAAATGAGGTGAACGTTTCGGCTTTGTTAAAGCCTTTGTCAACACCAGACTGAGTCAGTCTGGTGTTGACAAAGGCTTTAACAAAGCCGAAACGTTCACCTCATTTCATATTTCTCTGTGGATTTTCCGCATATATATATATATATATATATATATATATATATATATATATATATATATATATATATATATATATATATATATATATATATATATATATAATATTCAAAATTCGTCAGTGTACTACATTTTTGTTGTTGCTTTTAGGTGATGCTTTTAACCAGTGTACGTGGGTCTGATTGTGCAACCACGGTTCGAAGAATAATGAAGATATGAACAAACCGCCTGTGGTCACTATACAGTCTGGAAGGGCAAAAGAAGAAATTGGCATTTCTACAAAAACAAGAACTATATAATGTTATTTTAAGTAAGTAACCAAAAAATTAAATAATTTTTTTAAAGTTTAAAATTCACTTAAAAATTTAAATTTTAAGTTAAAAAATTTTAACCAAAAAACTTAATATTTTTCATATTTGGAACCATTCCATAATATTTTCCCAAGCATAAATGATTATATTTCTATCACTTGCTCTTAAGATTGTTTCATTTAATAGAGGTTGGGCATAATTGTTCTCTGCTGCTAATAGAACTGACTGACTTAGCTATAGGAAAATGTAAACTGAATTGGTTTATCCATTACAGTATTTTGCAGTTTATTTCATGATCCTGTGCTTAATACTTGCATAAATAGTAGATTACAAAATGCATTTTTATATCATTAGTATTGAATAATAATAATGCAAATAATTGACTTATAAATGATGTACAATTAATTGGTAGGTGATATTATATTATTAATATTTTTTCATTCTTGCAAAGCCTTAACAAAGCCATTAACATGTTAATATAAACTTGATCACCTTCCACTTATTTTCTCATGTGCTACCTACATGTACAAAACCTTATTCCTAAATGCATATTTTGTTCTGAAACTTGTCCTTTATATGTTGTGTATCACCATCTCTGGAGAGTTTTATCTGACTGATGTATAAATTACTTTTAATTTTACAGAATATTATTGCTATACTGAATTTATTATTATATAAATAACTTAATTTTACAGAATCATCTATCAACGCACATCCACAAGTTGAGGAGGAGGATGTGACCTTCCAGATTTCTGAAGTACTGAAACAGGCACCAAACAGGCCTGGTGGATCTAGGTACAAGGTAAAATAATTTAATTTTTTTTTTTTTTTTTTTTTTTTTTACTAATTGTCCGATATATATATATATATATATATATATATATATATATATATATATATATATATATATATATATATATATAATATATATATATATATATATATATATATATATATATATATATATATATATATATATATATATAAATATATATATATAATGTGTCGTACCTAGTAGCCAGAACGCACATCTCAGCCTACTATGCAAGGCCCGATTTGCCTAATAAGCCAAGTTTTCATGAATTAATGTTTTTTCGACTACCTAACCTAACATTTTCAGCTACCTAACCTAACCTATAAAGATAGGTTAGGTAGGGTTGGTTAGGTTCGGTCATATATCTATATTAATTTTAACTCCAATAAAAAAAGAATTGACCTCATACATAATGAAATGGATAGCTTTATCATTTCATAAGAAAAAAAATAGAGAAAATATATTAATTCATGAAAACTTGGCTTATTAGGCAAATCGGGCCTTGCATAGTAGGCTGAGAAGTGCGTTCTGGCTACTAGGTACGACATATATATATATATATATGACAATGTCAGACCACGGAGGAAAAATGAAACAGGAAATTTCCTTAAGTACTTTCGTATATTAAATACATCTTCAGAAGGTCCTTCTGAAGATGTATTTAATATACGAAAGTACTTAAGGAAATTTCCTGTTTCATTTTTCCTCTGTGGTCTGACATTGTCACATTCTTAATCACGTGTTTATTTTCGTGATATACACACACACACATATATATATATATATATATATATATATATATATATATATATATATATATATATATATATATATATATATATATATATATATATATATGTCGTACCTAATAGCCAGAACGCACTTCTCAGCCTACTATTCAAGGCCCGATTTGCCTAATAAGCCAAGTTTTCATGAATTAATGTTTTTTCGTCTACCTAACCTACCTAACCTAACCTAACCTAGCTTTTTTGGGCTACCTAACCTAACCTTACCTATAAATATAGGTTAGGTTAGGTTAGGTAGGGTTGGTTAGGTTCGGTCATATATCTACGTTAATTTTAACTCCAATAAAAAAAAATTGACCTCAAACATAGAGAAAAGGGTTGCTTTATCATTTCATAAGAAAAAAATTATAGTAAATATATTAATTCATGAAAACTTGGCTTATTAGGCAAATCGGGCCTTGAATAGTAGGCTGAGAAGTGAGTTCTGGCTACTAGGTACGACATATATATATATATATGTCGTACCTAGTAGCCAGAACGCACTTCTCAGCCTACTATGCAAGGCCCGATTTGCCAAATAAGCCAAGTTTTTATGAATTAATTGTTTTTCGACTACCTAACCTACCTAACCTAACCTAACCTAACCTAACATTTTCGGCTACCTAACCTAACCTAACTTATAATGATAGGTTAGGTTAGGTTAGGTAGGGTTGGTTAGGTTCAGTCATATATCTACGTTAATTTTAACTCAAATAAAAAAAATTGACTTCATACATAATGAAATGGGTAGCTTTATCATTTCATAAGAAAAAAATTAGAGAAAATATATTTATTCAGGAAAACTTGGCTTATTAGGCAAATCTGGCCTTGCATAGTTGGCTGAGAAGTGCATTCTGGCTACTAGGTACGACATATATATATATATATATATATATATATATATATATATATATATATATATATATATATATATATATATATATATATATATATATATATATATATATATATATATATATATATATAGTGTGTGTGTAATTACCTAAGTGTAGTTACAGGATGAGACCGTCTTCCCAGCACTCTATGTCATATAACGCTTTGAAACTACTGACAGTCTTGGCCTCCACCACCTTCTCACCTAACTTGTTCCAACCGTCTACCACTCTATTTGCGAAAGTGAATTTTCTTATATTTCTTTAGCATCTGTGTTAAGCTAGTTTCAATCTATGACCTCCTGTTCTTGAAGTTCCAGGTCTCAGGAAATCTTCCCTGTCGATTTTATCAATTCCTGTTACTATTTTATATGTAGTGATCATATCGCCTCTTTCTTCTGTCTTTTAGTTTTGGCATATTTAATGCCTCTAACCTCTCCTCGTAGCTCTTGCCCTTCAGTTCTGGGAGCCACTTGGTAGCATGTCTTTGCACCTTTTCCAGTTTGTTGATGAGCTTCTTAAGATATGGGCCAACTTCTGTTGTTGGGCACCACACAACAGCTGCATATTCTAGCTTTGGCGTAACAAAAGTCATGAACAATTTCTTTAGTATATCACCATCCATGTATTTAAACGCATTTCTAAAGTTAGAAAGCGTAGCATAGGCTCCTCGCACAATATTCTTTATGTGGTCCTCAGGTGATAGTTTTCTATCTAGAACCACCCCTAGATCTCTTTCTTTATCAGAATTCTTTAAAGATTTCTCACATAATGTATAGGTTGTGTGGGGTCTATGTTCTCCTGTTCCACATTCCATAACATGGCATTTATTAACATTAAATTCCATTTGCCAAGTGGTGCTCCATATACTTATTTTATCCAGGTTTTCTTGAAGGGGATGACAATCATCTAAATTTCTTATCCTTCCTATTATCTTAGCATCATCAGCAAACATGTTCATGTAATTCTGTATACCAACTGGTAGATCATTTATGTAGACAATAAACATCACTGGTGCAAGAACTGAACCCTGTGGTACTCCACTTGTGACATTTCTCCAGTCCGATACATTGCCTCTGATTACTGCCCTCATTTTTCTATCAGTCAGAAAATTTTTCATCCATGTTAGAAGCTTACCTGTCACCCCTCCAATATTTTCCAGTTTCCAGAACAACCTCTCTATGTGGAACTCTGTCGAATGCCTTTTTTAGGTCCAGATAGATGCAGTCAACCCAACCATCTCTTTCCTGTAATATATCTGTTGCTCGATCATAGAAACTGAGTAAATTCGATACACAGGATCTTCCAAATCGAAAACCATACTGTCTGTCTGAAATTATATCATTTCTCTCCAGGTGTTCTACCCATTTAGTTTTAATTATTTTTTCCAATATTCCAATTCCAATTTTTCC
>NC_091186.1:13054466-13196966 GCF_040958095.1 Procambarus clarkii
CCGTCCTGGACCATTCTCAAGTCGATTGTGATGAGGAGGTAGGGACAGGCAATAAATGGGCAAGAGAGAGCTGAGGAGGAAAATAAGGTGTAGGGGATAGTAGTAATAATGAGAAATGCAGAAGGCCTATTGGCCCATACGAGGCAGCTCCTATTATAACCACCGAAGGAGATAGTAATAGGAAAAAGAAAAGGATAGCAAGGGAGCGTAGGAGAAGACAATGAACAGAAAAAGGGAGAAGAGAGAAAGAAAAGGAAAGAGAAAGAAAGATAAATGGAAGGGGTAAGCTTATGTTAAGTCACGTTTGTTAGAAAGATTAGAGCATTTGAGTATATACTGTGAAAGGGAAGAATCCACAGCAACACAGCCAGGACTCAAGTTCATGTTGGGTACATTGTGTATAAGAGCCGATTCTACAAGACGGTGTCTGTGTAGAGTAGAGGCAGGAAAGATTATTTTGGAGGAAGACCAATCAATGGGATGATTAGAATCCCTCACATGGCAGAAGAGAGCATTGTTAGTGTCTGCAGACTTAACACTTCTCTTGTGTTCTTTAAGTCTGTCATTCAGTGTACGGCCAGTTTCGCCAAAGTATTGGAGAGGACTTTGTCCTCTCCAATACTTTGGCGATAATTTAATATTTAATATTTTTTTAATAAATATTTTAATATTTAATATTTAAATATAAATATTTAATATTTTTCCCCCAATTAGAAACCACTGCATATTGAATGTACATTGTGGCTGTATAATAAAATATAGTTACAATCTATTTTTATGTAACCCCTCTCTCTCTGGGGGTTCTCACTGCCGTCCTCGTCACGGCCGCCCTCGCTCGATTCCTTCCAGTTCTGCTACCTATCAAGCCTTGTTTGGTCCCGCTTCGTGGGCCAAATATTTTGATCTCCCTCTTGATTCTGCGCCTCCTGACGATTTCTCCCTCCATCGACATCTCGTTGATTCCGTGGATGCCTCCATTACTTTCAACCCCACTCGTCTTGGTACACGTGTCGTTGCTGCTCCTTCTCAGGATGCTGCTTCCCGCTTGGCTGCCTTATCCTGCCTTGGCGAGACCCCTATTCGGGTCTCTAAGAACGCTCAGTTGAATGCCAGTGTTGGTACTATTCTGCTCCCGCCCCATGTTGTGACCGGTGTCGGGACCTGCGCGACTGCCACGACGATATTCGACATATCCTTGCTGCCCAGGGCCATTCTATTCTCCAGGTGGACACATTTACTCGTCCCCCTCGTGGTAGTCGCCGTCAACCCCTCCGGGTTGTGAAGATTACCTTTGATGGTAGGACCCTTCCACCCTCTGTCATTCTTGCTGGTGCCAGGTGCTCTGTCCAGGAGTACATTCCTTCTTCTCGGCTCTGTAACAAGTGCTGGAGGTTTGGGCACGGTGCCCTCCGCTGCTCCGGGACTGTCTTTCTCTGTCCTTTATGTGGTGGCGAAGGTCACTCGCTACCACACAAGTCGGAGTGCACTTCTCCCCAGGCTCGTTGCCTCAACTGCGGTGAGACCCATCCTACTTTCTCCCGTGCGTGTGTCCATTACAAGCTTGAGGCAGCCGTCCTCAACTTGAAGCACCGGGAGCGTTTATCTTTTCCTGAGGTGAGACGCCAGGTTCGCCGGCTCCCGCCTTATGCTAATATCTCTTATGCTCACGTGTTGCGCTCTTCCTCTCCTCGTCCTTCCCGCCTTTCTCAGACTCACAACCGTTTCCGGGCCTTGGACCCTGATACGCCCACTGCCTCCTCCTCTGTTCCTTTGGGTTCTCTCCCGAAGGATCCACCTCCTGGTCCTCTGTCTGGGGTTCCCCTTCTTTCTACCCGGTCTGTCGTGTCTCCTGTGTCTTCTTCCTCGTCTCCCTCCGTTCCTCCTTCCCATCCTTTCCCTCCGTCTCTTGACTCTCTCCGCCGCCTGTTGGTGCGGGCTGATGTCCATCGCTCTCCAAACGGCCGTCATGTGTGCTCTCGTTCAGCTTCTGTTGAGACGCTAGAATCCGTTGCCCAGTACGTGGTTGCTGGGACACCTGCTCTTTAAGTCAGAAGTGTAAGCCTGGGTCCTCTCCTTCCTCCTCCCCGGCGGGTAAGAAGGTTTCGCTTTCTTCCTCGGCCCCTACTTCTGCCTCTCTCGCTCCTTCCCCTCCCATTTCAGTGGTTGCGCCCCCTGTTCCTGCTATGGAGCTTTCTTTAGCCCCCGCTTCCCTCTCGGTTGCTGCCCTTGCTGAGGTACGCTCCCCCTCTTTCTGCTGCTGTCCTTGACTGCTCCTCTCCGTTGTCTCCTCCTGTTACTCCTTCTCCTCCAACTCCGGACCCCGCCCGCCCACCTCTGATCTGTTCTCGCCGTAGGCAGACGACCGATTCTTTTCTTTTCTTTCGGAAAGCGAGTGCGGTGGCCCGTAGGGCCATCCGTACGACTAAACGTGAATGTTGGGCATCTTATGTCTCAACAATTACGTCCGAAACTCCTCTGGCCCAGATCTGGAAGCGTATCCGCAAGATAGTGGGTAAGTTCGTTCCCGATGTTTCACCGGTCCTTCACCTCCATCATACTCTTGTGGCAGACCCGTTGCGGGTCGCTTCCGTACTGGGTTCCCACTTTTCTTCTGTTAGCTCTGGTCTTCATCTTCCCCAATCTTTTCTTCTTCTTAAACCTGTCCTTGAGTCTCGTCCTTTAGATTTCTGCACTCGTCTTCAGCTTCCCTATAATGATCCCTTCTCCCTCTCTGAACTTCGTTCTGCCCTGGCCCTCTGCGGTTCTACGGCGGCGGGCTCCGATAGTATTCATTATGAGATGCTTCGCCATCTCCCTCCGTGCACGTCTCAGTATTTACTGAGTCTGTATAATCGGATCTGGAACCGTATCCCATTGTCGATGATAGGAAACTTGTTCTGCTTATTGAGGTCACCCTTGAGTACAGCCTACCAAAGTCACCCTTGAGTACAGTCTACCAAGGTCACCCTTGAGTACAGTCTACCAAGGTCACCCTTGAGTACAGTCTACCAAGGTCACCCTTGAGTAAAGTCTACCAACTACTGACCTTTGCATAACAGTTGCCTAACTTCCACGTACTTAGTTACTGCCAGGTGTAGCGGCAGGAAGCACTCCCATGTCTGGCTCTGCCCGGAAGGTGGTATCAGGTCTAATTGGTTGCGAGCCAACTGTGTAGACTACTATGCTACAGTTATCTGCCGGATTTTGTGTTACGTAAATGACATTTTCTGATGGAAAATGGACACGCCCATTTTGTTAAAACCATGATTTTATTTTTATTCTTAATAAAACAACTGGAAGAAGCAAGTCTATTTTTTTTTTATCTTTATTAGCGAAGTGGTCCGACAAATGGTGTCGCAGCTAAAGGGTTAAATGGTGGACATGACAGACAGACATGAAGCCTTTACTTCAGGGTTTAATTAAATTATCGGTAATAAAACAACACTTTTGAATGTTACTTGTTTAAAGCCAAACAAGTCCCCAGGGACGCAGCAAATCAGCCGGTCGGCCGAGCTGACAGCACGCTGGACTTGTGATCCTGTGGTCCTAGGTTCGATCCCAGGCGCCGGCGAGAAACAATGGGCAAAGTTTCTTTCACCCTATGCCCTTGTTACCTAGCAGTAAAATAGATACCTGAGTGTTAGTCAGCTGTCACGGGCTGCTTCCTGTGGGTGGAGGCCTGGTCGAGGACCGGCTGCAGCGACACTAAAAAGCCCCGAAATCATCTCAAGATAACCTCAAGATATCTCTGACGCTCCTCTTTCCATACACAGAGAGTAATCACACTAACGTGACTGACGCAGTCACGTTAGTGACTTTGTAATCTCTCTTCGTAAGGAAGCTTTCTAATTTCTGGTGATACCTCCTCTGTACCCGTCCAAGGGAGTTTACGTCCATGCTAGAGTGCGGAGACCAACACGAGATGTTGTACCCATTGACAAAGGCAGTGATGTTATCGTTGGTGGTCTTGCAGTGGGACATAACCGGAGATGTTTCCATTAATGAAGGCACTGATGTCCTTGTCATAGCGGGTCTTACAGTGGGAGCCGTCAAGGAACCAGTTCTTCAGATCGTACATCTTGGTGGTGTTGTCGGTGTGGAGCCGCTCACACAGGTCGCAGTAGGTCCTGAAGGTGTACGAGGGGAAATTTGGAACCCTGTGATACCTCTTCCATCTGAGGAGATAAGCAATAGATTAACCATTTCTTAAGAACAGTCTCACACACTATAAAAAAAGTCTGTGTCTCTACTTAACTAAATGTAAACTCTGTCAGCAGAACTATTCGCATACTTTGGGTCATCATATAATGGAATGTGAAAAAATCGCGGAATTCAGAGATAACACCATCAATGGAGTCCGAGAAATGTGTAAGTACTTCATTCATAATGATGTGCTGCCGGGAATCTTAGCGAAGTATCCAAAATCTGCTTACTGTAGGTAATGCATGTACATGACTGTAAAGCTGCCGCCCAGTTGGGTGGGTGTGGAGCACATGACTGTAAAGCTGCCACCCAGTTGGGTGGGTGTGGAGCACATGACTGTAAAGCTGCCGTCCAGTTGGGTGGGTGTGGAGCACATGACTGTAAAGCTGCCGCCCAGTTGGGTGGGTGTGGAGCACATGACTGTAAAGCTGCCGCCCAGTTGGGTGGGTGTGGAGCACATGACTGTAAAGCTGCTGCCCAGGTGGGTGGGTGTGGAGCACATGACTGTAAAGCTGCCGCCCAGTTGGGTGGGTGTGGAGCACATGACTGTAAAGCTGCCGCCCAGTTGGGTGGGTGTGGAGCACATGACTGTAAAGCTGCCGCCCAGTTGGGTGGGTGTGGAGCACATGACTGTAAAGCTGCCGCCCAGTTGGGTGGGTGTGGAGCACATGACTGTAAAGCTGCCGCCCAGGTGGGTGGGTGTGGAGCACATGACTGTAAAGCTGCCGCCCAGTTGGGTGGGTGTGGAGCACATGACTGTAAAGCTGCCGCCCAGGTGGGTGGGTGTGGAGCACATGACTGTAAAGCTGCCGCCCAGTTGGGTGGGTGTGGAGCACATGACTGTAAAGCTGCCGCCCAGTTGGGTGGGTATGCAGCAAGACTAGTAACTGTGTGACTCACCATAGATGTAAAGTGCCTTGTATAGTGACTGTTGTGAGCCTCTTGTTGAATCACTTGTGATCCAAAAGATTATTGATGTGTGTATTAGTGTGGGTGATTAAATATGTATGTGAATGTATATATGTATACGTATGCATGAGTATGTGTACATGGATATATAACATTAATAATTCTGTAACTAACGTCAAAAGATTGTTATTTGCTTAGCTAAACGAACTAGAGGGTTCAGTTCCTGAACCGATTATGTGCCTCTGTAATCCTTTACACCACCGCCCACGGGATGGGTATGGGGTGCATAATAAAGAAAGAAATTGAATTGAATTGCCTAAAGCAAACATATTCTATATCAACTCAGCGAGTCACAGCTGCGCCAGTTATTTGACATTACCAAAAGCCTCGTGTTGATAAGTCACAGCTGTACCAGTTATACGACATCTGGCGTTACCAAAAGCCTCATGTTAAGAGTTATTACCAACACAGTCACATTAATGTGATTACTTGGGCACAGGGAGGGGTAAGCTGTCAATTTGTGTATATATATATATATATATATATATATATATATATATATATATATATATATATATATATATATATATATATATTTATTTATTTATTTATTAGTGATAGTGGAACTGGAGAAGTTTTTTTTTTACTTGCCTGAAGTATTCGTTATAGGCTGTATCGTTGTTGTTGAGGTAGATGAGGTGGTCAGCGAGGGCCTTGGCCGAGGGGAAGCTGAGGGCGTCGATGTAGGAGTGTGGAGGAGCGTGTTGAGCATAGTTGGCCAGTCCATACACCACAGGTACTGTCTCCAGCCTGTAGGGGGCATGTCTCACTGTACTGTGCACCCACACTACCACACTGCCACACTACCTGTCACTACCACACTACCTGGTCACTACCACACTACCTGTCACTACCACACTACCTGGTCACTACCACACTACCTGTCACTACCACACTACCTGGTCACTACCACACTACCTGTCACTACCACACTACCTGGTCACTACCACACTACCTGTCACTACCACACTACCTGGTCACTACCACACTACCTGGTCACTACCACACTACCTGGTCACTACCACGCTACCTGTCACTACCACACTACCTGGTCACTACCACACTACCTGGTCACTACCACACTACCTGTCACTACCACGCTACCTGGTCACTACCACACTACCTGGTCACTACCACACTACCTGTCACTACCACACTACCTGGTCACTACCACACTACCTGGTCACTACCACACTACCTGGTCACTACCACACTACCTGGTCACTACCACACTACCTGGTCACTACCACACTACCTGGTCACTACCACACTACCTGTCACTACCACACTACCTGGTCACTACCACACTACCTGTCACTACCACACTACCTGTCACTACCACACTACCTGTCACTACCACACTACCTGTCACTACCACACTACCACACTGCCACACTACCTGTCACTACCACACTACCTGGTCACTACCATGGGAGGGAAACACCTGCATATCAACATATGAGTCTTACAAAATATTTACATTTGAAACCTTAACTCTAATATTGGTATTTTCTCTACTGTCACATTAACCAACTTCCAGTTATTAGGTAAAATACTGAACAAAATGATTATAATACTCACGATGTGATATCGTTATTTCAATAAGCCTTCACAAACCCTTCAGATATCGTGCTAATAAGACAAGGAGAAGGAGAACTAACAGGATAAAGCGTCAAGCCATTACGACTATATACCACTTGGAAGGGGCCAGGATAAGGATTTAGGATGGGCCAGGGGTGGGGGGGGGAAAGGAATGGTGCCTAATGGTGTGGACGGTCGGGGATTGAACGCCGACCTGTATGCGGCAAGACCGTCGTTCTACCGTCCTGCCCAGGTGGATGGTGCTAAGACAGGATAGTATGATAATGTACTTATAAACATAGGCCTACCTTACCTTGTTAGAGCTGAAGGATGGCTCAGAAAGTACCTTAATATGTTAAAGAACTTCTCAGTCACATAATCCTGACACACAGAGTTCTCAAAGGAGAAGTAGAATTTGTAGTCGTCAGAGACCATCTTGTAGCACTTTCTCGCAGTCTTCCTCTCACACTTCCGCTTCCCACAATGTCCGTACTGGTCCACCTGGATCCATTTCTTCAACGTATTTACCAACCTTAAATATTCAACAAGAATATATTTATACAGTTGGGGGTACCTGGGATAGCCTATCTCACCCCCGACCCCTCTCTCACGTCTTCCCTTTCCCTCCCGCCTTTCTTCCCTCCCACCCCTCTTCCGTCTCTGCCATCTCTTCTTCCGCCATTCCCCCTCCCCGTCAGGAGAATGTTGATTGTGACAAAACTACCACGAATTTTTAGGATAACATTTGATAAAATTGATGTAATTGGCGAGAGGCCACGAGCTTCCTCTTAGAGAAGAGACATCTCTTCCTTGTAACTACACTTTGGTAATTACACACACACACATGTACCAAGTGTATGGTTCGATAGTATATGCAATACACACGCAAACATATACACAAACTGCGTTCCTCAACGGTATATCTATTAAGCAAACCCAGCATAGCTACTAAATATATGCATTACACACACACACACCCGCCACCTGTTGATTCAACCCGTTTTCGCACTTTCTTACAGTCAATATTGACTTATTAAATACGTGCATATGTGACATACTAGTTTACCTTGAAAAGCTTCATAGAAAACACCGACCTTACATAACCTTCTTAGTATGTTAAGATAAGCATCTTATTGCTTCATAATTACAATTATTACTTAACCTATACCTATAATAGGTTAAGTAATAATTGTAATTACGAAGCAATAAGATGCCTATCTTAACATACTAAGAAGGTTAGGTAAGGTCGATGTTTTCTATGAAGCTTTTCAAGGTAAACTAGTATGTTTAGTATGTCACATATGCACGTATTTAATAAGTCAATATTGACTATACGAAAGTGCGAGAACGGGTTGGCTAATGTAGTACCAATATTTAAAAAGGGTGACAGACAAGAGGCACTGAACTACAGGCCAGTGTCCTTAACTTGTATACCATGCAAGGTGATGGAGAAGATTGTGAGAAAAAACCTAGTAACACATCTGGAGAGAAGAGACTTCGTGACAACCCATCAACATGGGTTCAGGGAGGGTAAATCTTGCCTTACAGGCTTGATAGAATTCTACGATCAGGTGACAAAGATTAAGCAGGAAAGAGAAGGATGGGCGGACTGCATTTTTTTGGACTGTCGGAAAGCCTTTGACACAGTACCCCATAAAAGGTTGATGCATAAGCTGGAGAAACAGGCAGGAGTAACTGGTAGGGCGCTCCAGTGGATAAGGGAGTACCTAAGCAATAGGAAGCAGAGAGTTATAGTGAGGGGTGAGACCTCAGAAAGGCGTGAAGTCACCAGTGGAGTCCCACAGGGCTCTGTGCCTGGACCTATCCTGTTTCTGATATACGTAAATGATTTCCCAGAGGGTATAGACTCATTCCTCTCAATGTTTGCTGACGACGCCAAAATTATGAGGATTAAGACAGAGGAGGACAGCTTGAGGCTTCAAGAAGACCTGGACAAGCTGCAGGAATGGTCGAACAAATGGCTGTTAGAGTTTAACCCAAGCAAATGTAATGTAATGAAGATAGGGGTAGGAAGCAGGAGACCAGATACAAGGTATCACTTGGGAGATGAAATACTTCAAAAGTCAGAGAGAGAGAAAGACCTGGGGGTTGATATCACGCCAGACCTGTCCCCTGAAGCTCATATCAAGATGATAACATCAGCAGCATATGCCAGGATGGCTAACATAAGAACGGCCTTTAGAAACTTGTGTAAGGAATCTTTCAGAACATTATATACCACATATGTCAGACCAATCCTAGAGTATGCGACTCCAGCATGGAGTCCATATCTAGTCAAGCATAAGACTAAAATGGAAAAGGTTCAAAGGTTTGCCACCAGACTAGTACCCGAGCTGAGAGGTATGAGCTACGAGGAGAGACTACGGGAATTGAACCTCATTTCGTTGGAAGACAGAAGAGTTAGGGGGACATGATCACCACATTCAAGATTCTCAAGGGAATCGACAGGGTTGATAAAGACAGGCTATTTAACATAAGGGGCACACGCACTAGGGGACACAGGTGGAAACTGAGTGCCCAAATGAGCCACAGAGATATTAGAAAGAACTTTTTTAGTGTCAGAGTGGTTGACAAATGGAATGCATTAGGAAGTGATGTGGTGGAGGCTGACTCCATACACAGTTTCAAGTGTAGATATGATAGAGCCCAATAGGCTCAGGAACCTGTACACCAGTTGATTGACGGTTGAGAGGCGGGACCAAAGAGCCAGAGCTCAACCCCCGCAAGCACAACTAGGTGAGTACACACACACACTGCATACCTCTATAAAACATGTTTTAACTCACTGTGTCCTGCCACTGATGGGGTTGCAGTTAGAGACAAACCAGGCAGCCATCTTGGTTTTACCGGCTGCGTAGTTGCGGTCAAGAGGGGCCAGCGGAGTCCTCCGCCGGAACACACGCCCGTACCTACAGGCGGCGCGGTCAGGTGTTACCACTATACACGAGTTATACCTTACACGAGTAATGTTTTCTTTGGATTATGTCCTACAGGAGTTTTCTTTTCCTGTGCTTATATGCCAGTCCATCCTCCTAAGGTTTCTCATCGTCAAGAAAACGGTCGATTTAAAGTGTCCTCTCCTAACCTACCAGAGGACCCAAAACAGAAAACGAGACAGTACGTCACTTTCGCCAGTCGCTTCCATTTTTAAGTATGACAATTTTAATATACAAGCGGCCTGTATATTACTACTATTATTAGATTATTAGTATTTTAATTTAATTTTAACTAAATTGTTTCTGTATTGTGACTAAATTGTGTATTGTTTCTAAATTGTGACTTAGTTTTGATCTCTTCCCAGACACTAAAATTAAAATAGTTACCCCAGACCTGTCTTTATTGTCACTGGTCCGGTCGTCTCCCTAATCTTTGTTTTATACATCTGAAGAAACCCTTTAGGATTTAATTTTGCCTTTCCTCATAAATTTATCTCTGCCTGTTTAGGAATTGCTTGAAGAGGCTCATAATTGGCAATCTTAATTATTATTTAATTACTTTTTTGAAGCTTTTCAAGACTATAACATATTCTGTTTTAAGATACGTTTGTATATATATATATATATATATATATATATATATATATATATATATATATATATATATATATATATATATATATATATGTCGTACCTAGTAGCCAGAATGCACTTCTCAGCCTACTATGCAAGGCCCAATTTGCCTAATAAGCCAAGTTTTCATGAATTAATAGTTTTTCGACTACCTAACCTAACTTTTTCTGCTACCTAACCTAACCTAACCTATAGAGATAGGTTAGGTTAGGTAGGGTTGGTTACGTTCGGTCATATGTCTACGTTAATTTTAACTCCAATAAAAAAAAATTGACCTCATACATAATGAAATGGGTAGCTTTATCATTTCATAAGAAAAAAATTAGAGAAAATATATTAATTCAGGAAAACTTGGCTTATTAGGCAAATCGGGCCTTGCATAGTAGGCTGATAAGTGCGTTCTGGCTACTAGGTACGACATATATATATATATATATATATATATATATATATATATATATATATATATATATATATATATATATATATATATATATATATATGACAATGTCAGACCACGGAGGAAAAATGAAACAGGAAATTTCCTTAAGTACTTTCGTATATTAAATACATCTTCAGAAGGTCATTTTACAGATTGAGTGATGGGTATAAATAGGCAGGAGAGAGTGGTGAAGTAAGGTGAGGTACAATACTTGGACAACGCAGAAGGCCCATTGGCCCATCAGATGCACCCAATTAGCCCATCCGATGTAGCCCAATGGCCCATCTGATACAGCAAACATACAAGCATAATACATAGGTAATTATAACATAAAGAGGTAAATATATACAATAAATTAGTGAGACAAATGTTTTTCAATGATTCTACTTAAATCGCCCTTTAGCTGATCTATTAGAAATGGATCTAAGTTATATAGACCACTGCTAATATTCAAATTACTTTCTTTGGTGATCTGTATCAAAGCGGATTCAATTATGTTTCTGTTATAGGTGCTTTTACAATTTGTTATTGAAGACGCACTCTCCCAATCAATTTGGTGAGCGTTTTCTGACAAATGCACAAACAAAGCATTAGATAATTGGCCATGTCTTACAGAGTATTTATGTTGCGATATTCTACATTTTAAATCTTTAGATGTTTGCCCGACATAGAACTTATTACATTCCTTACAAGGTATTTTATAAATGACGCAATTATCACTACGAGGGCTGTTCCTTACTAATAGCTTACCAACAGTGTTTTCGTAGCTAAACATTACATCTATATTAAAAAGTTTTAAGGCCTTGACAATATTCTCAAACCCAGAGAAATATGGTAAACATAACACATTCTTTGGGCGAATCCTTTCACTGCATACATTATTATAATATGTACGACGAGCTTTGTTACGACAAACTTCCAAAAAATTCAGTGGGTAACAAAGCTTAAGACCAATCGAATCAATATTCTTAAATTCTTCATCTAAGAATTCTGGACTCACAACTCGAAGAGCTCTTAGATACATTGAAGAAAAAATTGACTTTTTTACATTGTATTTATGCCCTGAAAAATAATGAACATAAGATAAATTGTTCGTAGGTTTTCTGTAAACACTAAACTTTAATGAAGAGTTTTCCCTATGAATAAGCACATCTAGGAATGGCAAACATTTATCAATTTCAGTCTCCATAGTAAATTTTATCACCTCCATAAAATTTACTATGGAGACTGAAATTGATAAATGTTTGCCATTCCTAGATGTGCTTATTCATAGGGAAAACTCTTCATTAAAGTTTAGTGTTTACAGAAAACCTACGAACAATTTATCTTATGTTCATTATTTTTCAGGGCATAAATACAATGTAAAAAAGTCAATTTTTTCTTCAATGTATCTAAGAGCTCTTCGAGTTGTGAGTCCAGAATTCTTAGATGAAGAATTTAAGAATATTGATTCGATTGGTCTTAAGCTTTGTTACCCACTGAATTTTTTGGAAGTTTGTCGTAACAAAGCTCGTCGTACATATTATAATAATGTATGCAGTGAAAGGAACATAAGAACATAAGAACATAAGAACAAAGGTAACTGCAGAAGGCCTATTGGCCCATACGAGGCAGCTCCTATTCTATAACCACCCAATCCCACTCATATACTTGTCCAACCCGTGCTTGAAACAATCGAGGGACCCCACCTCCACAATGTTACGCGGCAATTGGTTCCACAAATCAACAACCCTGTTACTGAACCAGTATTTACCCAAGTCTTTCCTAAATCTAAACTTATCCAATTTATATCCATTGTTTCGTGTTCTGTCCTGTGTTGATACTTTTAATACCCTATTAATATCCCCCCGGTTATGTCCATTCATCCACTTGTAAACTTCTATCATGTCACCCCTAACTCTTCGCCTTTCCAGTGAATGCAACTTAAGCTTTGTTAATCTTTCTTCATATGAAAGATTTCTAATTTGGGGAATTAACTTAGTCATCCTACGCTGGACACGTTCAAGTGAATTTATATCCATTCTATAATATGGCGACCAAAACTGAACTGCATAATCTAAATGGGGCCTAACTAGAGCAAGATATAGCTTGAGAACCACACCAGGTGTCTTGTTACTAACGCTGCGATTAATAAATCCAAGTGTCCGATTTGCCTTATTACGAACATTTATGCATTGATCCTTTTGTTTTAAATTCTTACTAATCATAACTCCCAGATCCCTTTCGCAATCCGACTTCGCAATCACAACACCATCTAGCTCGTATCTTGTAACTCTATCATCATTACCTAACCTCAGAACTTTACATTTATCAGCATTAAACTGCATCTGCCAATCCTTTGACCATTTCAAAACCCTATCTAGATCAACTTGAAGTGATAGTGAGTCCTCCTCCGAATTAATTTCCCTACCGATTTTCGTATCATCGGCAAATTTGCAAATGTTGCTACTCAAACCTGAATCTAAATCATTTATATATATTATAAACAACAGAGGTCCCAGGACAGAGCCTTGAGGCACTCCACTTACAACATTTTCCCACTCTGACTTGATTCCATTTATACTAACTCTCTGTTTCCTTTGGTATAGCCATGCCCTAATCCAGCTTAATATAGCACCCCCAATACCATGAGACTCTATTTTTTTAATCAGTCTTTCATGTGGCACTGTATCAAAAGCTTTGCTAAAGTCAAGGTATACAACATCGCAATCCTTACCACTATCAACTGCCTCAACAATGCTAGAATAAAAAGATAACAAATTTGTTAAACATGAACGGCCATTTATAAAACCATGTTGCGACTCAATTATTAATTTATGTTTTTCAAGATGAAGACGAATTTTATTTGCTATTATAGATTCGAGTAACTTTCCCACAATAGACGTTAGGCTAATTGGTCGATAGTTAGACGCAAGTGATCTATCTCCTTTCTTAAAAACTGGTATCACATTAGCAACTTTCCAAAACTCTGGCACTCTGCCTGACTCTATTGATTTATTAAATATGGTTGACAGTGGGTCACAAAGCTCCTCTTTGCATTCTTTAAGCACCCTAGCAAACACTTCATCCGGCCCTGGGGATTTGTTTGGTTTGAGTTTTACTATTTGTTTAAGAACATCCTCCCTGGTAACTGCTAAACTCGTCAACCTGTCCTCGTCCCCACCCACATAGACTTGTTCGGCTGAAGGCATATTGTTAAGTTCCTCTTTAGTAAATACAGATACAAAATATTTATTAAAAATACTACTCATCTCTTCATCACTATCTGTTATTTGACCTGTCTCAGTTTTTAATGGACCTATCCTTTCCCTAGTCTTAGTACGATATAACTGAAAAAAACCTTTAGGATTTGTCTTTGCTTGCCCTGCTATGCGAACTTCATAGTTTCTTTTTGCTTTCCTTATCTCTTTTTTAACATTTCTAACCAGTTGTACGAATTCCTGTTCTAAAGTGACCTCCCCATTTTTAATCCTTTTGAACCAAGCTCTCTTTTTACCTATAAGGTTCTTCAAATTCTTTGTTATCCACTTTGGGTCATTAGTATACGATCTATTCAATTTGTATGGTATACTACGTTCCTGTGCTTTGTTTAGAATATTCTTAAATAAGTTATATATTGAATCCACATCGAAATCCCCATTTAAGTCACCTATCGCTGGGTTCATGTCTCGCTCCAAGACCGGCCCACACCCCATACCCAAGCCTTTCCAATCAATTTGACCCAAAAAATTTCTTAGGCTATTAAAATCAGCTTTTCGAAAATCTGGCACTTTAACAGAATTTTCTCCTACTGGTCTATTCCATTCTATGCTAAATCTGATTTCTTTGTGATCACTGCTCCCTAGCTCACTCCCTATTTCGATGTCATTAATTTGCGTTTCCCTGTTAGTTAACACTAAATCTAAAATATTATTTTCCCGTGTTGGTTCCTTAATGTGTTGCGTAAGAAAGCAATCGTCAATTAATTCTAGAAAATCTTCTGCTTCACTATTCCCTGTTTTGTTCAACCAGTTTATTCCGCTAAAATTAAAGTCACCCATGACATAAATACTGTTAGATCTAGATGCTCTAGATATTTCATCCCATAGATGCTTTGCTTCCATTCTGTCTAAATTTGGTGGCCTATATATTACTCCTATTATAATATTATTAGCTTTTTCGTTTAATTCAATCCAAATAGTTTCTGTGTGTGGCTCTGTTTTGATTCCCTCTTTGAGACTACATTTCAAATTGTCCCTAACATATATGGCTACTCCACCTCCTCGTCTAATATATCTATCTGTGTGAAATAGTTTAAATCCATATATTTGATATTCAGCTAATAGTTCTCTATTTTCTACATTCATCCACGTTTCGGTAAGTGCAATAATATCTATTTTTTCTGTGCAGACAAGAGCATTTAATTCGTTAATTTTATTTCTTAGACTTCTACTGTTAGTGTAATATACCCTAAGTGAATTGTTATTTTGCGGACCTTCTCTTTCCCTGATCGTTTTGCCAATTCCTTTCTCCCACAAACACATACTTGTATTACCTCCTTCCTCCAAATCAATTCCCATACCTCTATCTACTAACAGTTTAAACCCAAACAAACACCTCTAACCACTTCTTCTAGCGAGTTCGCAACAGCAACAACCCCAGCTCTCGATAGATGCACCCCATCACGAGCATACATTTCATTTCTTCCATAGAAGTGTTCCCAGTTGTCTATGAAAGATATTGCATTTGATTTGCAATATCTTTCCAGCCGGCAATTGACACCAAGTGCCCTCGATATCCATTCATTTCCCACTCCCTTTCTTGGAAGAATGCCACATATGATCGGGATTCCTCCCTTGCTCCTAACTAACTCTATGGCTGTTTTATACCTCTGAATCAGTTCCTCACTCCTGACTCGACCAACATCATTTCCTCCCACGCTAATGCAAATAATGGGATTGTTCCCATTACCAGCCATAATATCATTCATGTTGTTTATAATATCACCAATGCCAGCTCCGGGATAGCAAACCCTTAACCTGTTCCCCCTATCTCTAGCACAAAACGTTCTATCCAAATACCTTATCTGGGAATCTCCCACAACTAATGTTTGCTTAGGTACTTTCTTTACTTTCTGAGGGGCCTGCGCTTCCTTTCTCTTCGTTGCTTTCCCTTTTGCGCGATCCACAGTCTTTCCACAGCACTCGTCCTCCAAAACGTCAAATGAATTTGAAGTTGCTATGGCGTTTGAAGGCGGCTTTATCAAAGTCTTCTTAAGGCCCCTGTCTTTCGCAACTCTCCAAGACGAGCTCCCTTTACTGCTGGTCTCCTCCTTCGTTACTTCTCGTTGTTTTTTAAGCTGACGCACCTCCTCCCGCAGAGAGTCCAACTCTGTCCTCAGGGCTCCCACTAGAGTCACCAGGTCCTTCACTACAACTTCCATATTGCTATGATAATATAACGAAAGGATTCGCCCAAAGAATGTGTTATGTTTACCATATTTCTCTGGGTTTGAGAATATTGTCAAGGCCTTAAAACTTTTTAATATAGATGTAATGTTTAGCTACGAAAACACTGTTGGTAAGCTATTAGTAAGGAACAGCCCTCGTAGTGATAATTGCGTCATTTATAAAATACCTTGTAAGGAATGTAATAAGTTCTATGTCGGGCAAACATCTAAAGATTTAAAATGTAGAATATCGCAACATAAATACTCTGTAAGACATGGCCAATTATCTAATGCTTTGTTTGTGCATTTGTCAGAAAACGCTCACCAAATTGATTGGGAGAGTGCGTCTTCAATAACAAATTGTAAAAGCACCTATAACAGAAACATAATTGAATCCGCTTTGATACAGATCACCAAAGAAAGTAATTTGAATATTAGCAGTGGTCTATATAACTTAGATCCATTTCTAATAGATCAGCTAAAGGGCGATTTAAGTAGAATCATTGAAAAACATTTGTCTCACTAATTTATTGTATATATTTACCTCTTTATGTTATAATTACCTATGTATTATGCTTGTATGTTTGCTGTATCAGATGGGCCATTGGGCTACATCGGATGGGCTAATTGGGTGCATCTGATGGGCCAATGGGCCTTCTGCGTTGTCCAAGTATTGTACCTCACCTTACTTCACCACTCTCTCCTGCCTATTTATACCCATCACTCAATCTGTAAAATGACCTTCTGAAGATGTATTTAATATACGAAAGTACTTAAGGAAATTTCCTGTTTCATTTTTCCTCCGTGGTCTGACATTGTCACATTCTTAATCACGTGTTTATTTTCGTGATATACACACACATATATATATATATATATATATATAAATCCCGATAGATTATTCTGAAGTATCAAATTTCTGATAGATTATGCGGAAATATTTATTTTTTGATAGACTATTCAAAAATATCTAATTCCTGATAGATTATTCTAAATTATCTCATTCCTGGTAGATTATTCTAAATTATTTAATTCCTGATAAATTACTCTAAATTATATAATCCCTAATAGATTATTCTGAAAATCGTCAGTGTTGCAACATACGGCAGCGGAAAGTCCGAATCAAGTCTGTAGGTGATTGTCCAGTTGAAGACGTTCTTGTAGGGGTTAGGGTCTCTGAAGAAGTGGGGCGGAGGTTCGAGCAGCCAGAACACGTAGCGGGTGTGGGCTGACCTGTTCGCAAACCCCCAAGTCTTAGCCTCATGTCGAAATATATTTGTAAAACAATTTAAACCTACTTTTTTAAAACCATATGTGAAGGGGTTTTTATTTTGGCTAGGCTATGTGAAGTGAACTGCCTGCAAAATTACAGCTATGGTAGTTGGAAGAGGTATATTAAGACGTAAATACAAATGACAGGTGCACTTCTCTCTGTTTATACTATCGTGGATTTAATATAATATTTAGCCGGCTCTCTCTCTATCTCTCTATTTCTCTATTTCTCTATTTCTCTCTCTCTCTCTCTCTCTCTCTCTCTCTCTCTCTCTCTCTCTCTCTCTCTCTCTCTCTCTCTCTCTCTCTCTCTCTCTCTCTCTCTTTTCGGAACACATTTAAGATAATTCTTACCGCTCTGTTGGAAAGGAAGCATCACCGGACCTGAAGTGAAAGAGCACAGCATCGAGGTCCCGGAGCGGGAACCTGGAGCGGTCAGCCGTGGCGGTGCAAGTGTTGACGCGACACCCGGCCCGCAGGAACGCCTCCCGACCAAACCCGAAATAAAAGTATCGGTTTCCGAATACCTGTAAACGTAACGTTCTTGGCAATGAGGATGTATTCATGTATACAAGAAAGGCCGCTGGAGACCTCACGTTCTCGCGGACATACTGATGTGTCTGCTGTGAAGAATGTTCACCACAGAGCGACGCACACAGCACCACGACAAATTTAGGGCCACGGGACTAACAACACTGCTGCTCATCTCGTCGAGAACCAAGTTTTAGGATAATAATCCACACCACTTCTTTAAAAGATCAAATATGGGTCAGCTATGTAACACACTGGTGGGCCAGGAATGGACCACACCAGTGGGCTAGGTAAGGATCTTACTGGTTGATAAAGGTACAAAGGTACAGTCCACTGGTTGGCCAGGTTTAGCCCACACTGTGGGGCCAGCTGTAGGCCAGCTGGCTAGCCAGTAAACGATCATACTGCAATATGGTGGAGATCTTCCGTACCGCTGACCACAAGTCGCAAGTTTAGTGCTCGCCTGTGAACAACGGGCACACGTTCCTTTAATAAAATGAGACTTAACTGCCTATGTTCATTATGACGTTAAACCCCCGTCTCTGCCACGGGAGTAACGACCATATAACACTTTGGATATGAGTGACTCCTTCCCCCATAGGTCTCAGACGGTCATGGAGTGAAACGCGAAGTCAATAAAGTCGGGAATCTATATTACGTTAATGGTAATCTGGCCTTAATTGAGCGCCAAGCATAGCCCGAGTACTCGGTGTTCCCGGGACAAGGAAAGCGTTAACTGCTTGCCGGTATAATAAGGACGGAATCATCATTTAATACATTATAAATAACACTACAACCTGTTCTGAAGGTTGTACAGCCAGCCCGTCTTCTTAAGGTTTCCCATCGTCAAGAAAACGGACATATAAAATGTCCTAACCTGCCAGAGGACCCACAACAGAGAGCAGGACAGTAAACGTCAATTTCGCCAGCCGCTTCCATTTTCTAGTCCAAAGATTTTTGGCTATATGTGATGCATACGAGCAAATATAAATTCTTTGTAATATTACAGGTTGGTACATTAATTATAATTATCAAAGATGATTTCCAGTCTGGTAAATCATCTCTCTCTACAAAAGAGATTGTCTGTCTGTCTGTGCAAGATGCTTAAAGCTAACTTCACCCAACTTTGCAGGGGAAATGGTTTGGGGTATAGGACGGACATAGGATGATCGGAGAGTCACCAGAATTTAATTAAGAGGGAACAGCATGTCTGGGTCTCATCCTAACACCCGATGACGATTTTTGGCACTGCGTACTACCGACGCCTAGCAAAATATTTTAAAAACAAAAATTAAAAAAATAACTTATAGTAATAAACCCATTATTATCTGATTTTCGAAAAATTGACATAAATGTTCTGTTATTCCTACTTTAGTCATAGTAGAAGAAAACACATTATTCTCCCGCAGTGCTAAAGGTTTTCTCAAGCTCCGCTAGCTACTTTCTCAAAGCAAACGAGTAACTATTACATTTTTGATATTTCACAGCACTAAGCTCTCCCATCAGCAGATGACCCACTCCAATGGTAGACTATTATATTAACTTAAGACAATTAGATATAGTCGGTAAAAAGACGGAGACCGAGGCAGAATGAGACAGAGAGAGGTGCAGACACACGAGACAGAGACAGAAATAGGGAAAGAAGACAGGAGAAGTTGGAGAGGGGGTACGTATGTTTAAAGAGAGTGAAGGAAAAAAAGCAATACTTGAAGAGAGGGAAGGGTGGGGGGACACCTGTTAGAGTGGGGGAGGGACATGATGGTAGGAGAGGTGAGAGAAGGTAAGTGTAGCACCATAAATGGGGTTTATTTACCAGTTTAACTGATAGCGGTGGTAGTCAAATCACTCAGGAAATTGTGTCACCAGGATGTTGGCTCCTTGACTATGGAAAAGCCACACCTCAGAGTGTTAAAGCACACATGTTGTATGGCCAGAGGTCAGGTCGTGTCACTAGAGGGAACTTTGCACTGTGCTGCGATATATCTGTGGCGATATAGATGTTCCATCTATCCTTACAATATATATTTATATAAATGTCAATCTTTAATTTGTGAATGATTACCTTTAAATATGATATACCTTTAAGTTCATATATTTATTTCTAAAAATCATGCAATTTGGAAGAGAGAGTGAAGGGCACACTTTGATAAACATGTTTGTTACAGAGTAAGATATTACAGTGATTATATGTTATACTCAAGTAGAGATAAGTGTTGAAAAAGAGATGAGTTCCAGTTTTTGCCTTAAAATATTAATATATATGGTGGCAGCTTTTACCCACCTGTCTCTCTAAGTCTACCTTTCATCCCGTTTTCTACCTCTCCATTTTCTCTTTCATTAACACAACTCTTCCTCCCTTTCAACAACACCCTTTTACCCCAATGTTGCTTACCTGTTCATTCTTTTCAGTACTTTATTCACTCTCCCCAGTGTTGTACACAGTGTTTCACTCTCCCCAGTGTTCATTCTTGTGCTGTTCAGTGTTTTACCCGTGTGTTGAACACAATGCTTTGTACAATCAGACTGGATATTATTTACTTACAGCCAAATATGTAACATATAATAATAATAATAATAATACTGTAATAATAATAATAATAATAGTAACATAATAACATGGGATCACTGTAATAAAATTCCTTGTTTTCTCTGTCAAATAACATAGCATGCCTTTTTCACAAACATTGTTGCCTGGTCCTCTCTTTGCCAATCACTGAAGACGCGAAAGAGTACTGAGCTCATGTTAACTAATAATTAATATTAATAACCAAGACATTAATGGCCACATAAATTATCAATACATACAATTACTTATCAAATTTATACACCATTTTCAAAGAAGCTATAAATATCGACTCACTTCATTCCAAAATAAGATCTTCTTCAGTGGAGGATCGTGAGAACTCCGTTTGTGTACGTTCTTGGGCTTGTCGACAAAAATATTCACGTTCTCGGAGTATGTACCTTCAGAGAACGGATCCTCATAAGGAAAATTAGAGTCCCCTAAAGCCTTCCAGGCGTTCACGGTTCTGTAAGATAAAGTAATTGAGATGAATGTTTTCCCAACGAATGACTTGAATTATTAATAATTTTGTAACTAGCGTCAAAAATTGTTATTTGCTTAGCTAAACGAACTAGAGGGTTCAGTTCCTGAACCGATTATGTGCGTCTGTAATCCTTTACACCACCGCCCACGGGATGGGTATGGGGTGCATAATAAAGAAAGAAATTGAATTGAATTGAATGACTTGAAGACAACGTCGAATTGTCTGGCATCACTGGGAAATGGTTATTGCTGCTCACAAAGCACACATCTATATTTATATGTAAACACAACAGGATTATTACGTGCCGGGCAATTATTCTATATAATTAGTTTCTGAGGCATCGGCAGGAATGCAATTGAGAGTTAAAATGGCATATTATGTTTCCGAAAGTGATTTATTTTGTTACTAGTGTAACTTATTAATGCTTTTTTCAAAATGATGATTTTCAATGAAATTACATTTTTACTGTGTAAACAGTGAGACAAAGTTTACAATTAATATGCAGTCAAGTATTTAGAAAGCTACAAGGTTTGACTTTCAAATAGTAATATTATTGGCGACTAAACCTGACAATTCTAAACCTAAACAGTTCTTCCTTAACAATACTTAGCAAACAAATTTTGCAGAACTGAGTTTCAACTCCCAACTTTGTCAACTATCAGTTGTCTAATACCGTAAATCACAACCTTTTTTTTTTGTCTAGTTATACCTGCTTTTCCAGTTATGAATGATGGAAATTCTTATTCTCAACTTCATTCTGCTCCCTTAGTACCTTTTATCATTATACAGGAGGGAACCGGAACAGACAACTGCTGACTCCTGTTAGCAGGCCGAGAGCTTATTCCCTTGCCATAGCTCATGTAAGTCTTAACCACTAGTTTTCTCTGGAACACAATCAGCCAATCGGTTAACAACCAGGTACCTTCATTACTGCTGGGTGAACAGGGGCGAACAATTAAGCCTTAGTACCCAGTCCATCCTCCCTGGCCTGGACTCGAAGTGAAACCGAATGCGTTTACACTACACCACCAGGGACTGTCACGTGACTTTATACAAAAGTATTATCTCGTCTCTACGTTATCGAAATCTCAGAGGATTTTATATGTCTGCATCATGTCCACACTATTTCTTCTTCTTTCTCAAGTTGCATTTAATCCTGTGTAACGGGGGAACAGCATATGGCTGGTGTCATATGCTGTAACAATGTTTGAGTAATGCTAAGTATAACGTTTTGAATGCTATGTATACCGTTTTGAATGCTAAGTATACCGTTTTGAATACTAAATATACCGTTTTGAATTATAACGTTTTGAATGCTAAGTATAACGTTTGGATGCTATATATAACGTTTTGAATGCTAAGTATAACGTTTTGAATACTAAGTATAACGTTTTGAATGCTAAGTATAACGTTTTGAATGCTAAGTATAACGTTTTGAATGCTAAATATAGCATTTTAAATGCTAAGTATACCATTTTGAATGCCTTCTTGTGTAGATTCTGACTTGTGTTATCGGTGTTGCCATACTCAGCTGATGTGATTCTCTTTGTGTGGCTCTAAGATAGGTTAGGTGTTATGTCCGCTCCAAGATCATTTTCTCTTATGAGTTCTTTTGGGCTCCTTCCTCTTACCAAGTATTGTCCCACAGGCTGTCTTGATTATGTCCCCCCGTTCTTAGAGACAGTAACATACATCTTGTCGCAGGAAAGAGGACTGGGACAAGTCTAGGTCATGTTAGTTCTCGCCCGGAGAACACTGAGGTGACCTGGCTGACACCACCATGTTGATACCTACACCTGCCTGGCACCACCATGTTGATACCTACACCTGGCTGACACCACCATGTTGATACCTACACCTGGCTGACACCACCATGTTGATACCTACACCTGGCTGGTGCCACCATGTTGATACCAACACCTGGCTGGCACCACCATGTTGATACCTACACCTGGCTGACACCACCATGTTGATACCTACACTTGGCTGGTGCCACCTTGTTGATACCTACACCTGGCTGGCACCACCATGTTGATACCTACACCTGGCTGACACCACCATGTTGATACCTACACCTGGCTGGTGCCACCATGTTGATACCAACACCTGGCTGGCACCACCATGTTGATACCAACACCTGGCTGGCACCACCATGTTGATACCTACACCTGGCTGACACCACCATGTTGATACCTACACCTGGCTGACACCACCATGTTGATACCTACACCTGGCTGGCACCACCATGTTGATACCTACACCTGGCTGGTGCCACCATGTTGATACCTACACCTGGCTAGCACCACCATGTTGATACCTACACCTGGCTGGCGCCACCATGTTGATACCTACACCTGGCTGGTGCCACCATGTTGATACCTACACCTGGCTGGCACCACCATGTTGATACCTACACCTGGCTGGCGCCACCATGTTGATACCTACACCTGGCTGGCACCACCATGTTGATACCTACACCTGGCTGGCACCACCATGTTGATACCTACACCTGGCTGGTGCCACCATGTTGATACCTACACCTGGCTGGTGCCACCATGTTGATACCTACACCTGGCTGGCGCCACCATGTTGATACCTACACCTGGCTGGTGCCACCATGTTGATACCTACACCTGGCTGGCACCACCATGTTGATACCTACACCTGGCTGGCGCCACCATGTTGATACCTACACCTGGCTGGCGCCACCATGTTGATACCTACACCTGGCTGGCACCACCATGTTGATACCTACACCTGGCTGGCGCCACCATGTTGATACCTACACCTGGCTGGCGCCACCACAGTGCTACCACCTCCAGAACCATTGAGACATTAGAAAGAATTTTGTCAATGTCAGAATAGTTAACAGGTGGAATGCATTAGGCAGTGATGTGGTGGAGGCTGACTCCATACACAGTTTCAGGTGTAGATATGATAGAGCCCAGTAGGCTCAGGAACCTGTACACCAGTTGATTGACAGTTGAGAGGCGGGACCAAAGAGCCAGAGCTCAGCCCCCACAAGCACAACTAGGCGAGTACAATACAAACACCTACACTAGGATGGTGCCATATAGAATAGCAAAAAAGTGCAAAATACTGAGTAAAAAATCGTGAGTAGAATAAGTGTATTGATGTGAGACTAAACTATCCATTACTTACCTTGAACTTGTATTCATGATTACTGATGGTAGCAGGTCTACATTCCATGCACTTATATTGGTGGCTTGTAAACCCAATAAAAGGTTTACTCGGTACGACAAAAGTCTTGAGAAGATTTCAGAGTAGAAGAGATGAGTGAGGATGGTCGCCAGGCACAACGTGACCAGTACACTGTGAAACACAGCGAAACACATATTACACCTTTTGTCTCGACCTCTGCCAGGGATTTATTAATATATTAAGACTGTAAACTCAGCCAGGGATTTATTAATATATTAAGACTATAAACTCTACCAGGAATTTATTAATATACTAAGACTGTCAACTCGGCCAGGAATTTATTAATATACTAAGACTAAACTACCAGGAATTTATTAATATATTAAGACTGTAAACTCTGCCAAGAATTTATTAATATATTAAGACTGTCAACTCGGCCAGGAATTTATAAATTCGTAATATTCATGAGAAACATTTGGGTATATGCAAGACACGTGATACATGAGGAAAGCGAGGCAAGTAAGACACATGGAGCACACATGACACACATGTAGAGGAAAACTGATTCGTGGGATTTAGTCATTAAGCAATTTATATTAATGTATATAGTACTTTATTTCATACGTTAATTTATTTATTTCGATAGCAGACTGTATGATGTTTAAAGTGAACTGTATGCTTTTTATCTCCACAAGTCGTTTCCTACACATCCAAATTCAAATTCAAATTCAAATTTTCAAATTCAATTTTTTTTATTCGGGTAAAAGTACACACATATATGATGAGTTACAAACATAATGTTGGATTTATAGATAGAGCTAGTGTTGGGATTGAGTTCTAGAGATGTTGGAGGTAGCATGTTTGGAGCAAATGCTTTTTTGTTTATGATCTTGTTAATAATATTTCATGTACCTGATAATTGTTAGAACAGACCATAAACCCCTGCTAGGATTGTTTGGCAGAGGTAAGCAGATTCCAGTTAATGCCAATGTTAGAATTCAAAGATGGGCATTACTACTCTCTCAGTTTGAGTATGATTTAGAGTTTAAGCCAGGCAAGGATAATGTAGTAGCTGATGCATTAAGTAGATTGCCTGTGACAGAAGAATTAAATTCCAGTATTCCAGTGGAGAATGTTAACCTGGTGGAATCTATGTCTTTTGAGGATATTTCATTCCAGACTATTAGGAAGGTTACTGGTAGAGATCCCAAATTAAGTCTGTTGATGAAATATGTCAAATATGGTTGGAATGATAATTAATTATTGTCAGAGTATGCTGCAGTTAAGGCTGACCTTGGTATTCACCAGGATGTACTCTTGTATAGGAATAGAGTGGTGGTGCCTGGGGAACTGAGATGTAAGATTTTGGAACAGCTGCATGTAGGCCATAATGGCATAAATGCTATGAAAGCAGAAGCTAGAAGTTGGGTTTGGTGGCCAAAAATAGACCAGGATATTGCTGAGGTAACAAAAAATTGTCATATTTGCTTTAAGAATTATCAGAAACCACAGGCCCCAGTACTTTCTTGGCCATGTACTGGAAAACCCTGGTCTAGACTTCATGTAGATTATGCGGGACCTATGGATAACAAATATTACCTAGTGGTGGTGGATTCATACACAAAATTTCTGGATGTGCATGTGTGTAATTCCACCACATCATCTGTAACTTGTGAATTACTAAGGAAAACATTTTGTAATTTTGGATTGCCAGACATAATTGTCTCAGACAATGCTCCTTATTTTGTTTGTGGAAATGGAGGATTTTTTTTCGGAAAAATGGTATTAAACATGTAACACCTGCCCCCTATAATCCTTCTTCAAATGGTCTAGCAGAGAGAGCAGTGAGATCCTTGAAAGAAGGGTTAAAGCGGTTTACGGAAGGTACTATTAATACAAGGCTTTGTAGATTTTTATATAATCAAAGGAAAACTGTTCATTCTACTACTGGTAAATCTCCTTCTGAATTACTGTTTAATAGGCACTTTAAAGTGCACATGGAAGCAGTAAAGACAGATCCCAATAAAGAGAAATCGGTAACTAGCTTGGCCAGTCAGTTGGCTCAGGGAAAGGAATTGTTGTTTAATGAGGGGGATGCAGTATATGCAAGGAATTTTGGAAGTGGAAAGCCCTGGGTGGAAGGAAAAATTTGGGAAGTCCTGGGCCGAGGAACTTCAATGTACAAGTGCAGAGTTTTGGGAACATTAATTGGAAAAGGCATGCAGATCAGCTCATGCCAAGGTTCACAGGGAATTTTGAAGACCCTTCGGGTGGGGGTGGGGCAACTAGTGATGCCCATCCTGATAATGAAGGGGTGGCAGCACCCCTTCATTATCACCCCTTCATAAGGTTAAATCCCACCCTTGATAGGGTCAGCACAAGAATGAATAATGTATGTACTACTAACTAGCTCAAGCCTAGTTGTAAGAATTTCTACCTAAGAAACTACAAATTTGTTTAGTCTGCATTTGTGCCAAATTCAGCACAATCACAGCCTAAATTCCTACCTAATAAAGGTTGGCATAGATTAATTTTTGGTGCAGTGATGTGAATATATAGTTGTGCTGTATTTTTGGGTTTTTTAGATTTTATAGTTTATATAAGTGTGCACTTGCACACACAGGTGAAACTACAATTATGTACAATTAATTTGGCTTGCCAGCCACAACCTTTTATGGTGATTGATTGTGTTGATCAATTTGTCAACTACATGTGACCTAGACTCATCTGACAGGTGTACACCATCTCTTGCCAGGTTTTGTCTGTATGGTCTGGCTGTAAATTGAATGTAAGTGGCATCCAATCGTACTACTCTCTTCCTCAGCCTAAAGTTTATATATTTGGCAGCTCTTTGGTAATATTCTGGATTCACTCCCCAACGATTATTATTGCTCAGTTGGCGAGGTTCCACCAATGTGAACACTACTGAACTACTAATGAGTTTAAATGAGGAAATTATTGTTTTAAGGTGATTAATTACCTCAGCTGGGTGTCGAGTAGGATGGATGTCATTACCACCTAAATAAATAATAGTTAGATGGTGAGGCCACTCTAACGCAGGTGTTAGTGTGGAATTAGTATAGAAGTTATGAGCTGTTGCTCCTGGTGACCTGGAGATTCTTACCTCAGTGTGAGGTATAGGTCTGAGTGTTGTGGGCAATTGACTGTGTCCCACGAGTGCTACTTTATACATGAGGTATAAACAGCAAATAAATTGGTGTGAATTAGGCTAACCTATGTGGTACACTGCCAGTAGTCACAATTAATAAATGTGGTTAGTTTAACCTACTTCACACGGTGATTAGTTATTACCAATTAGTATACATCCGGTTCGATAAGGACCATAATGTGGGATATCTGGGGCTTGACTCATATATTCAATTATTTACTTATTGGATTTAATAAATCGAAGGACCACCCACTTTTGAGAAAAGAGGGAAAACTAATAGAAGTGATCATTAGAATAACACTAGAGAACCAGTGTCTATAGATAATCATTAAAAGAATAATCACTTGAAATAATGAATGGACTGTATTATTAATTAATTAAAGTCAGAGCCTCAAAGACCTACATTGGGGGGGGGTATTTCTAGAAATTCATATATATCCAGGAACCAGTGTGGTTCGCCACCAGTTCATTGTTGAGAAATGATATAACAAATCTAAACTACTATAGATTCAAAATATGAGAACTCAAATTGTGAATATTAAAGATCATGAATTACTGAGCAACAGTCAGAGCAAAACACATTAATTACCAATCATCATTTCTGGTAACAATCTATTCAGTGCAAAGATTCTACAGGAATTATATAAGAATCAATAATCATATTAAATAAATTTGTACGAAAAAATGTCTTAGTTTAAGACGATTTCTGTAACATCATTTCGTCATTCGTCCTCGTGGTCACAGGATCTCCACAAAGAAAGGACTCGAGGTGAATATCACGAATGATGAGAAACAACTTGATGACTCCTCGTATACACGCTGAAATCAGAGAAATTTAAGTAGCATTTGAATAGGCTACGTTTTATTTTCAATATTCATGAAAACGGAGGAAATTGTCGAAATTTTACTAACGTTGTATATTGGGTATCCTCGCTATATGACGACAGACTACTCACAAATATACAATCTAGGATGATGCATCAAACGAGAAACATATACTTAACATGAGTGTATTAAATACTGAGGTCTGCCGAAACCGCATCAGCCAGTCCCTGACGTCCACTGCTGTGTATGTGTTATTACGGGTCTTGGCTTCAATTGTTGACGCGTTATTAACTGGCTGGGCACTATAGAACACGTGGATAAGTAATTATTAACTGTTGACCGAGTATCAGCGTAATTCTTGCCGATAAATTCCCCAGTCACTACCACGTGTCTCGCCACTCTTCACGCCAGGGATGCCTTCTCTCGCACAATGGCGTCGCCGCCTCCCTCAACCCGTCTCTCGCATTCACCACAGAAATTATTAATCACGAATAATTCTTTTCCTCGCAATTATGGATGTAATACGTTAATGAGAACAGGGTTGCAATTATAGGGATTTAAATATTATCATTCTCGTTTTATGGTGTCAAACGAGAAATGGAGAAGATTTTATTTTCTCCATGACATTCGTACATAACAGAAAGGACTGCTACTACATAACAATTTTAGTTAATAACTCTCGGTTTCAGATTATTGGGAGTTATATTATCCGTAAGTAATTATTACATGGAATACTGATCATTTTAGAGAACCACATTCAATTCTCTAACCCATTGGTAATAAATGTGTCTAACTGGACATTATCTGACGCAATGTTGCTACTCGATTTCATGAGAATTCTAGCATTAATACGCAGATGCAATGGTTAATTTATGTTGACACTACCGTTAGTGAAATTAGTAACTACTGTAGTTAGTATATAATGATAATGATTTATTATAATACAATAGTAGTTTATTAGCGTTGGAAATTTCCAACAGGGACACTAAAGCCCCGAAATCATCTCAAGATAACCTCAAGATAGTATATACAATACCTAAACTAATACGCATAGCAATTCGGGCCACATTCTGGCGGGGTGGGGGAAGGGGGTTATAATTTATATATATATATATATATATATATATATATATATATATATATATATATATATATATATGTCATACTTAGTTGCCAGAACGCACTTCTCAGCCTACTATGCAAGGCCCGATTTGCCTAATAAGCCAAGTTTTCCTGAATTAATATATTTTCTCTAATTTTTTTCTTATGAAATGATAAAGCTACCCATTTCATTATGTATGAGGTCAATTTTTTTTTATTGGAGTTAAAATTAACGTAGATATATGACCGAACCTAACCAACCCTACCTAACCTAACCTAACCTAACCTATCTTTATAGGTTAGGTAGCCAAAAAAGTTAGGTTAGGTTAGGTAGTCGAAAAAACATTAATTCATGAAAACTTGGCTTATTATGCAAATCGGGCCTTGCATAGTAGGCTGAGAAGTGCGTTCTGGCTACTAGGTACGACATATATATATATATTATATATATATATATATATATATATATATATATATATATATATATATATATATATATATATATATATATATATATATATATATATATATATATATTAGTCTATCAATCGAAATTATTGATTGGTAGACTTTCACGACAATATTACTAGGTGTTAAGACTACAAAAGATTAGTTAATATATGGGGGAGCCTTAAATAATTGATGTGGCCTTGTCAACCAGATATGAACACGAATGACCACAGACAAATGCTCCTTGGAGGTGATGCTGGTATCATCTCGTGTTAACTGTTGTACCAGGTAGTTGATATTAATTCTTCTTCCCCTTCAATTTCACCTGTCAAGAGGCAAACACAATAATAATCGTAACCTATATATAATTAACAGCTATATCAGGGGGAAACTATTTTAATTTGTTAGATAAGATTTAATTTCTAATCTACTGGTGTATACCAGTATATATACCTTAATCTACCTGATATTACTTAGGTAGATAATTAAGTGCATTCAAGGGAAATGTTTTTATGATGTTTACAGGCCAGAGACGGCGTTTTTTAAGAGGAATTGCCTATATTATAGCTGGTAAATTTAATGGTGACATATATGTGGCAATAATGTCCCCGTTTTCTTCCGAGCAAATTTCCACTGCAGCTTTATTTTGTATGAATTTATTTGTATGTTCAAAACAGCAGCAATATTATCTGCCTATTGTATTAAACGTTAGTAAATTGTGTCGGTTTTTCCGACAACACCTGAGACATTTAAGACATATGAGAGACACTCTTGATACACATGAGACACATTATACATGCATGAAATACATAACACATGTGCAACACAATTGTGACAAGAAACACACATGCGACACGATATAAAAATGAAACACGTGAGACACATGTGACACAGATGAGACACATGTGAGACAGAGATCCTACACACACATGAGATACTGTGCTTAATAACATGTGTTTAATAACATAACACACATGTGCTTAATAACTCACTAGTTTATCAGCTATCTTATCCTCTCAGAGTAGGAGAGCCATAAATGTATGTACTCACCTAGTTGTGCTTGCGGGGGGTTGAGCTTTGGTTCTTTGGTCCCGCCTCTCAACCGTCAATCAACTGGTGTATAGGTTCCTGAGCCTACTGGGCTCTATCATATGTACATTTGAAACTGTGTGTGGAGTCAGCCTCCACCACATCACTGCCTAATGCATTCCATGTGTTAACTACTCTGACACTGAAAAAGTTCTTTCTAGCGTCCCTGTGGCTCATGTGGGTACTACGTTTCCACCTGTGTCATGTGTACGCATGTGTGTGTATATATGGGTATGTATGTATATAAGTATATATGTTCTTAAATATGACCGAAAAATAAGATTAATAATTCTAACACGAATTTTCTCAATATTTCTTATGTTTCTTTTTACTGTCGATGGTAATTGAAAAATCACCCAAATGCGAGTATAAGTAAGACGGATTAGATGTTTATTGTTAGTATAAGAATAACTCTGTTTAGTGTTTTCAGGTTACAGTTGTGTGTGTGTAAACTAAAGTCTTTGAAAATGTAATAAGTTATTACGAAACGCGTTCAAGCGTCACGTCAGACTAGAAATAAAAATGAATTTTGGAGAATTGATTTTTCAATTACCATCGACAGTAAAAAGAAACATAAGAAATATTGAGAAAATTCGTGTTAGAATTATTAATCTTACTTTTTCGGTCATATTTAACAACATATGTTTATATGTTTACAAGAAAGACTGCTACCAAAATATACTAATATGTATATGTGTGTGTATGTATATGTATAAAAGTATATGTGGCTGATCAGATAAAGCTGATCAGAATTTCATTTCACCTTTGTAAATGCACATTAATGACACTATATAAAGAACACATCGACCACTCTATGTAGGCCAGACGTAACTCTGTATATCCATGTATTTATGTCTGTAGGTTAGATTAGCATTTTAAAAGCACTACAATCACCTTCTGTGGTTGATTGTTCAATAAATACCTGAACTATATGTTTAACAGATCTCTCACCCTGTCCATGGAGGACAGAAGAAAATGTATATATGCTGGTTAGCATTATAAATGTCTGGCCACGTCTGTGGTAGAAAAAAAATAATAATAATAATATTAAAACAAAACACATGAGATACGTGTGACACACATGATGCGAGACACAGAACACACAAAAATACATACACGTACGTCACATACAATACACTCATGAGACACGCACGCACACACACACACACACACACACACACACACACACACACACACACACACACACACACACACACACACACACACACATATGCGAGCAAACGCGAGGCTGGCTAACATCAGAACAGTCTTTAGGAACCTGTGTAAGGAATCATTCAGAACCTTGTACACCACATATGTAAGACCATTCCTGGAGTATGCGGCCCCAGCAAGGAGCCCGTACCTTGTCAAGCACAAGACGAAGCTGGAAAAAGTCCAAAGGTATGCCACTAGACTAGTCCCAGAACTAAGAGGCATGAGTTACGAGGAAAGGCTGCGTGAGATGCACCTCACGACACTGGAAGACAGAAGAGTAAGGGGAGACATGATCACTACTTATAGAATTCTCAGAGGAATTCACAGGGTAGATAAGGATAAACTTTTTAACACGGGTGGTACGCGAACAAGCGGACACAGATGGAGACTGAGTATCCAAATGAGCCACAGGGACGTAAGAAAGAACTTTTTCAGTGTCAGAGTAGTTAACAGGTGGAATACATTAGGCAGTGATGTGGTGGAGGCTGACTCCATACACAGTTTCAAATGTAGATATGATAGAGCCCAGTAGGCTCAGGAATCTGTACACCTGTTGATTGACAGTTGAGAGGCGGCACTAATGAGCCAGAACTCAACCCCCCCGCAAGCACAACTAGGCGAGTACACACACATGAGACAAACGTGACACATATGACTCCAAACCCTTAAAGGTGACAAGTCTCAAGACAGCTGACCTGTTCCACACTTACTGTTTATAGGTCAAGGTCATCCTCTCGTCTCACGAGGAACCTGCAACACGTGGGAAACTGTCATTATGTGAATTTACCTGAGAGCCACCAACACTCTAGTGGCCTCGACGAGGACAGGCAGCCGGCGGCTTGTCAAATGTCCCATTCCCCCCCCCCCCCCCCCCATCCATTTGTTCTGATGGTGCAGCTGGATTTTTAAAATTCAGCACTGTTTTGGCATTTAAGGCTTCGGCGGGTAGGCGGTTCCACGGGTTTATAACCCTGTGGGTGAAAAAGACCACATCTGAAGATGTGGTCTCCATGCCTGGACACAATGATCCAGGCGGGGCCGCACCAGAGACTTATACAGTTGAATCACTACTTTCTTTTCATGAAGTCAAAGGTCTGGTTAGCCGTCACAAGTGAAATTGTCGTTAACCGGTGAAAGTAACACTGGCTGTTAACGACCACAAGTAACACTTCGGCATAGGAGGAACAAGTAACTCTTCGGATTAAGACGGATGTATATTGGGGGGAGGGGATTATCAGGGGAAAGCGCCAAGCCATTACGACTGTATAGCACTTGGAAGGGATCAGGATAAGGATTTGGGATTCAGGTTCAAGATCAAGTATGTTTATTGAGACAATAAAAAATACATCTCAAAGGGATAGAGTAGCTTAGGCTATTTCTACCCCCCAGGATTTGGGATGGGACAGAGGGAAGGAATGGTGCCCAGCAACCACTTGGACGGTCGGGGATTGAACACCGACCTGCATGAAGCGAGACCGTCGCTCTATCCTCCACCCCCAAGTGGTTGGGCACCTCAAAATATAACATTCTACACCAGAAACAGCAAGTAAAAATGGGCCAAAAACAAATAAGTGGTTGACGTGGCAAGCTTGCCATGGGAGGCCATCTTTCTCCTATTGTCCGGGTGAACTCCGTGGGATTGGAGTTCATTGGTCGTGCTGGATATGTGGACATTGAAATGGTTATGTGCAACATGCTCCGTGTTCCTGTGATGGCCGTCTACGGTGTTGAGCTGGTAACTGCCCACTGGGTTGTTATCAAGTTTGTGCTGGAGGAGTACCGTGACTTCCTCCGTCGTTCCGAGGGACGTTCGTTGCCGTTGCCGGGTGGTGCCGGCTCTGTGTCCATCTCGGACCGTAGTGGTGCACTGACTTATGTAAGTGTGTATGGGGCGCCCCTGGAGTTTCCCGAGGACCTCCTCCAACGTTACTTTCGTATGGGGCGGTCGTCAGTGTGCGGGTGAACACGCTCTCCTCAGGGCGGTATGCGGGTAGGCGGACGAATATTTGCACCTTGGGGATGCGCCTGCGGTCGGATATTCCATCTTCGGTCCGGCTTATGGGGTTCTATGTTCGGGTGTACTATGCCCGGCAACCCCGTACCTGTTTCAGGTGTGGCTTGATGGGGCATCAGGCTGCCGGGTGCATTGCGGCTCCGGTTGCTCCCATCAACTTGTTCTGAGTAGAGGATTTCCCGCCGCTCCCTCTGGAGGAGGACTCCGGGGGTGAGGAGGTGAACGTCCCGCTAGCTGATGAGGCTCCCCCGGCGTCGCCCGACGTTTCCCCGGTTGTCGCTGACCTTCCTCCGGGTGTTGCGGTGCCGTCGGATGTTACTCCTGTTCCTGTCTCTGGCCCTGCTGCTCCCGTGGACCTTCCTGGTACTCCCTGTGGCACGTCGTCGTCTGCTTCCTTGTCTTCGGCTGCTGGACCTGGCCCTGCAGCCTCATCTTGGGTCCCTACTGTGCTGGGTGCTGGGGTGCCTCCTGCTGTGTGTGGTCCGGTTACCCCTGTGGTAGAGGCTGCTGCCGTTCTGCGTCGGGCGTCGGTTCGTCCGGCTAGTGGTGCCCGTGTTTTTGGGTCCGCTTCCGGCTCTGACGATATCCGGCCGGAGCCCAAGCGTTCCAGGCGTTCGTCTACTGCCTGGGCCGATGTTGGGAACTTCAGTGACTGTGGGTCTTCAGGTGTTGACGGCGTGGATCCGGATGCGTCGTTGTCTCGGCGGGTGGTGGTGGCGGAGGTTCATGTGCCTGCTGGTGCTGATGCCCGTGTCTCGGGTGTGCCTTCTGTTCCTTCCCCGCCAGGGAGCTCTCTGCAGTCGGGTGTGGTGGCTTCCGCTGCCAGGGATGGTGTGGATGCTGGTGCTGGGCGCGGCCTGGTAGTGACTTTACGAAAGGATGCGCGCCGCCCTGGTTCCCTGCAGTCGTCTGGTGGTGTGCCCGTGGCCGCTGGTGCCCCTGTGGTGGTGCCCTCTGAACGGCTCTCTCCTGTGGGGTTGCGACTTGAGGCTCTGGAGGTCGTGGTTGCCGAGATCCTGCTGTCTGAAAGGCCGGAGAGCTTTCTTGATGGGCGGGTTCCCGGTATATGGAGTAGGGTGGCGGTAACTCGCCTCCGGAGTGACACCGTCTGGGTTCCCTGTTTGCAGGTGTTTGTTGCCGGGGTTCCGGATACCATGGCGTCCCTGGTGGACGGTCGAGACTCTTGGGGGAGATGGCTGCTTTGGGAGGCGTTCCATGTGCGGTTTCCTCGGGCCTTGTTCCCGGGCAAATATGTCAGTTGATTTCATGTTCCTGTAGTGTTGTGTGCCCCTATGGCCTTTTGTTTGCCCTATTGTATTTTGTGCACGTGCCTCTCCCTTTCTTTGTTGCGAGGCCGGTGTTTTGGTGAGGGCGTTTTTATTCATGTATTTGCTTTTGTGTTGTTATTTTGCCATGTGTGTTCTATTTATGCATTGCTAGACTGTGTTGTGCGATTTCCTTGTTCTATTTCATGATGTCCTTTATGATGTGTTTTGTTCTCGGTCCTTCAGGCCTTCAGGTTTGTTCTCGGTCCTTCAGGTTTGTTTGTTGTTGTGTGTGTTCCTATGTTTTGTTTTCTTGTTGCGTGGATTGTTTGTTTCTTATTATTGTATATTTTGGCCTCTCCCTTTGTTTGTTGCGAGGCCGTTGGTTTGGTGTGAGTGTTTTTAGTTATGTCTTGTTTCTGTGAATGTACCTTGCACTGGTGGTTTATTATTGCATTACATGTTGTGCTTGTTTGTTATTTTTGTTTTGTTTGTTGTTTATTGTGCTTTTCTTGTTATGTTTCATGTTATACATCTTGATGTTTGTTTTGTTGTATACTGTTATGTTTTATAATGTTACTGTGCTTGCTTGTTTTGGCATTGTTTTCTCTTTTGATGTATTCTCTTGCATGTCTCGTGTTTGTACCTTGTTGTCCTGTGCTGTTCGGCCCTTCTGGCCGCTGGGTTATTATTTTGTTTTGTTTTGTTATGTTTTCTAATGTACTTTTATTGTTTTTATTGTATTTAAATTGAATGTGTTACATGTAAAGATAAAAATAAAAAAAAATAAAACTTGGACGGTCGGGGATTGAACACCGACCTGCATGAAGCGAGACCGTCGCTCTATCCTCCACCCCAAGTGGTTGGGCACCTCCAAATATAACATTCTACACCAGAAACAGCAAGTAAAAATGGGCCAAAAACAAATAAGTAACATATGTTTGGATGGAACAAGTAAATGCCTCTTTTTTTTTGGTTAGCGAAAGCAAGAAACAATGAGAATTAAGGAAAAGCAGCAACACAGAAGGAAACATTTTCATCCACACTTCCGTGGAAATGTACATAGCGGTTGGGCACCATTCCTTTCCCCCGTCCCATCCCAAATCCTTAACCTGATCCCTTCCAAGTGATAAATAGTCGTAATGGCTTGACGCTTTTCCCCGATAGTTCCTTTCCTTCATTCGTTGACAATATATATATAAATTTATAGCCTCTGGTGCAAGTGTAGGGACCCATAGCCTCGGAGAAGAAAATAAAGAGTACTCAGAGAAGACCTTGTGGATCCTCACTGAACACTTTGATATTTTCCTCTCCTACCACCCCTATTCTTTTGGTATGTGTGTATATTTATCTAACTTTATTTGAAAATGTCATTACACACAAAAAAGTTAAATATATATTTATCCTCCAATTTATATATGGGCGTTGATCACTCTAATTCCTCTGAGGTTCAGGAGAGCAAGTCAGGGAAAAGTCGAAAACTCCAGCTTGGCAGCAGCAGTAATTGCTTCTGGAGTCTTTCCCTATTAAGACCACTCAATAGCCCGGTCGATGGCGCTTCGGCCTCACACACGCCTGAGGGGGGTCAGGCCCCTGTTCGAGTCTCTTCGAGCCCAGGTGAATTAAACAGAAGGAAAACTCAGTATTCCGGGAAAAAAGGGAAAAGATCTGGAAGTAACTCAAGTATTGGGAAACTGGAACAATTAATACGGGGCTAAGTAGCATTAATAAGTTATAACTGAAGGAACGATGGTAAGTGTAGAGAGAGAGAGACAGATGAAAATATCACAAGCAACACTTTTAAGATTTTAAGAGTCACCACAAGTGTAAATCACCGGAACTGTGATTTACACTGATATATCGCGTCATTGTGATTTACACTGATATATCGCGTCATTGTGATTTACACTGATATATCGCGCCATTATAATTTACATTGATATATCGCGCCATTGTAATTTACATTGATATATCACGCCATTGTAATTTACATTGCGATCACTCAGAAATGCGTAAGGATTAAAGAACAATAAATACGGAACGAAGCACAAAATAGAATAACACGCGCAAAACAAAAATAAAAAACAGGTGAAGGCTTGAATACGCAGCGTAGAGTTAATTAAGAAACAGCAATAAGCAGTATTGCGTAGTGCTGTTTCTTAATATCCAGCTTCACACCACTGGGAAGGGTCACTGGGAAGGGTGTGAAGGGTCACTGGGAAGGGTGGGAAGGGTCACTGGGAAGGGTGGGAAGGGTCACTGGGAAGGGTGGGAAGGGTCACTGGGAAGGGTGGGAAGGGTCACTGGGAAGGATGTGAAGGGTCACTGGGAAGGGTGGGAAGGGTCACTGGGAAGGGTGGGAAGGGTCACTAGGAAGGGTGGGAAGGGTCACTGGGAAGGGTGGGAAGGGTCACTGGGAAGGGTGTGAAGGATCACTGGGAAGGGTGTGAAGGATCACTGGGAAGGGTGAGAAGGATCACTGGGAAGGGTGAGAAGGATCACTGGGAAGGGTGAGAAGGATCACTGGGAAGGGTGAGAAGGATCACTGGGAAGGGTGGGAAGGATCACTGGGAAGGGTGTGAAGGATCACTGGGAAGGGTGTGAAGGATCACTGGGAAGGGTGAGAAGGAGCACTGGGAAGGGTGAGAAGGATCACTGGGAAGGGTGAGAAGGATCACTGGGAAGGGTGAGAAGGATCACTGGGAAGGGTGAGAAGGATCACTGGGAAGGGTGAGAAGGATCACTGGGAAGGGTGGGAAGGATCACTGGGAAGGATCACTGGGAAGGGTGTGAAGGATCACTGGGAAGGGTGAGAAGGATCACTGGGAAGGGTGTGAAGGATCACTGGGAAGGGTGTGAAGGATCACTGGGAAGGGTGTGAAGGATCACTGGGAAGGGTGGGAAGGATCACTGGGAAGGGTGTGAAGGATCACTGGGAAGGATGGGAAGGATCACTGGGAAGGGTGAGAAGGATCACTGGGAAGGGTGTGAAGGATCACTGGGAAGGGTGTGAAGGATCACTGGGAAGGGTGTGAAGGATCACTGGGAAGGGTGGGAAGGATCACTGGGAAGGGTGTGAAGGATCACTGGGAAGGGTGGGAAGGATCACTGGGAAGGGTGAGAAGGATCACTGGGAAGGGTGGGAAGGATCACTGGGAAGGGTGAGAAGGATCACTGGGAAGGGTGGGAAGGATCACTGGGAAGGGTGTGAAGGATCACTGGGAAGGGTGTGAAGGATCACTGGGATGGGTGAGAAGGATCACTGGGAAGGGTGGGAAGGATCACTGGGAAGGGTGTGAAGGATCACTGGGAAGGGTGTGAAGGATCACTGGGAAGGGTGTGAAGGATCACTGGGATGGGTGAGAAGGATCACTGGGAAGGGTGTGAAGGATCACTGGGAAGGGTGTGAAGGATCACTGGGAAGGGTGGGAAGGGTGAGAAGGATCACTGGGAAGGGTGGGAAGGATCACTGGGAAGGGTGTGAAGGATCACTGGGAAGGGTGTGAAGGATCACTGGGAAGGGTGTGAAGGATCACTGGGATGGGTGAGAAGGATCACTGGGAAGGGTGTGAAGGATCACTGGGAAGGGTGGGAAGGATCACTGGGAAGGGTGGGAAGGGTGAGAAGGATCACTGGGAAGGGTGGGAAGGATCACTGGGAAGGGTGAGAAGGATCACTGGGAAGGGTGGGAAGGATCACTGGGAAGGGTGGGAAGGATCACTGGGAAGGGTGTGAAGGATCACTGGGAAGGGTGTGAAGGATCACTGGGATGGGTGAGAAGGATCACTGGGAAGGGTGGGAAGGATCACTGGGAAGGGTGGGAAGGATCACTGGGAAGGGTGTGAAGGATCACTGGGAAGGGTGTGAAGGATCACTGGGATGGGTGAGAAGGATCACTGGGAAGGGTGTGAAGGATCACTGGGAAGGGTGTGAAGGATCACTGGGAAGGGTGGGAAGGGTGAGAAGGATCACTGGGAAGCGGTGGGAAGGATCACTGGGAAGGGTGAGAAGGATCACTGGGAAGGGTGGGAAGGATCACTGGGAAGGGTGTGAAGGATCACTGGGAAGGGTGTGAAGGATCACTGGGATGGGTGAGAAGGATCACTGGGAAGGGTGGGAAGGATCACTGGGAAGGGTGTGAAGGATCACTGGGAAGGGTGTGAAGGATCACTGGGAAGGGTGTGAAGGATCACTGGGAAGGGTGTGAAGGATCACTGGGATGGGTGAGAAGGATCACTGGGAAGGGTGTGAAGGATCACTGGGAAGGGTGTGAAGGATCACTGGGAAGGGTGAGAAGGATCACTGGGAAGGGTGAGAAGGATCACTGGGAAGGGTGTGAAGGATTACTGGGAAGGGTGGGAAGGGTGAGAAGGATCACTGGGAAGGGTGGGAAGGATCACTGGGAAGGGTGGGAAGGGTGAGAAGGATCACTTGGAAGGGTGTGAAGGATCACTGGGAAGGGTGGGAAGGGTGTGAAGGATCACTGGGAAGGGTGGGAAGGGTGAGAAGGATCACTGGGAAGGGTGGGAAGGATCACTGGGAAGGATCACTGGGAAGAGTGAGAAGGATCACTGGGAAGGGTGGGAAGGATCACTGGGAAGGATCACTGGGAAGGGTGGGAAGGATCACTGGGAAGGGTGTGAAGGATCACTGGGAAGGGTGTGAAGGATCACTGGGAAGGGTGGGAAGGGTGAGAAGGATCACTGGGAAGGGTGTGAAGGATCACTGGGAAGGATCACTGGGAAGGGTGAGAAGGATCACTGGGAAGGGTGTGAAGGATCACTGGGAAGGATCACTGGGAAGGGTGAGAAGGATCACTGGGAAGGGTAGGAAGGATCACTGGGAAGGGTGGGAAGGATCACTGGGAAGGGTGAGAAGGATCACTGGGAAGGGTGGGAAGGATCACTGGGAAGGGTGGGAAGGATCACTGGGAAGGGTGTGAAGGATCACTGGGAAGGGTGGGAAGGATCACTGGGAAGGGTGAGAAGGATCACTGGGAAGGGTGGGAAGGATCACTGGGAAGGGTGTGAAGGATCACTGGGAAGGGTGTGAAGGATCACTGGGAAGGGTGTGAAGGATCACTGGGAAGGGTGTGAAGGATCACTGGGAAGGATCACTGGGAAGGGTGAGAAGGATCACTGGGAAGGGTGGGAAGGATCACTGGGAAGGATCACTGGGAAGGGTGGGAAGGATCACTGGGAAGGGTGTGAAGGATCACTGGGAAGGGTGTGAAGGATCACTGGGAAGGGTGTGAAGGATCACTGGGATGGGTGAGAAGGATCACTAGGAAGGGTGGGAAGGATCACTGGGAAGGGTGGGAAGGATCACTGGGAAGGGTGTGAAGGATCACTGGGAAGGGTGGGAAGGATCACTGGGAAGGGTGTGAAGGATCACTGGGAAGGATCACTGGGAAGGGTGTGAAGGATCACTGGGAAGGGTGGGAAGGATCACTGGGAAGGGTGTGAAGGATCACTGGGAAGGGTGGGAAGGATCACTGGGAAGGGTGTGAAGGATCACTGGGAAGGGTGTGAAGGATCACTGGGAAGGGTGTGAAGGATCACTGGGAAGGGTGGGAAGGGTAGCTACGTGGAGGTCTTGCCTGCATGCTAACTGGACTATCTCTGCTCTCATCAGTCGCCTGACACCTAACACCTGCCATAACTACAGTACTTTTTTATTATGCCACACCTGTATCCCCCCCACACCTTCAACACACATGTGTGTTACCTCACCCCTTCCCCAATACACTAACCCCCCTAAACGCACACGAGGCCACCTCATAGAGGTAGCACACGTGCAACAACACACAGTTGATTGACAGTTGAGAGGCGGAACCAAACACACACATATGCAACATACAATGTGAGTGTGAGTGTGAGGGTGAGTGTGAGTGTGAGTGTGAGGTTCATCCTCATAGTTCCCACATGATAGGGAGCTATTAGGATGAAATTAGATTCTTTTTTATTTGACTTTTGAGAAAGGTATAGGTTGGACAATTTTTTAATTCATCAGGGAGGGAGTTGCATAGACTCATGGGTCCTTTTATGTGCATGGAGTGTTTGCCCAGATTTAGTCTGACTCTGGGGATATCAAAGAGTGTTTTTGTTTCTGGTGTGGTGCTCATGGGTTCTATAACACCTATGAAGGATGTGATAGAACTCGTGACACTAGCTTGGGACTAGAACCGAGGAACAAAGTTTTGTACAGTGTAGATAGCGCATGAGAATGTGTAGAGTGAGTGTATGTTTAGCGAGTTAAGGGACTTAAACAGTGGGGCTGAGTGTTGTCTGAAGACAGAGTTTGTTATTGTTCTGACAACGGATTTTTGCTGGGTGATGATGGGCTTGAGGTAATTTGCAGTGGTTGAACCCCATGCACAGATAGCATATGTAAGATGGGGGGGGTAGATGGGCGCGTAGTATAATGAGAGGAGAGCAGAATTAGGAACATAATTCCTGATTTTAGAAAGTATACCAACAGTTTTGTTTAATACTTTTTTGGCTATGTGCCGTGTGTGTGTGGGAGCTGAACTTTAGTTTCTTATCAGTGTATAAGCCAATGATCTCTCCGTCATTTTTATTGGTAATGTTATCGCTTTTTTTACAGTCAAAGCTTCGCTTGACTATTTATATGTTTGGTAGACTATTTTTACTGCCTCTCCCACCTGTTGTTCAACTTGCGGTAAATTGATGATGATCGACTTGATCATCATCAATTTACTTGATTGTCATTCTCATCACAATCGACTTGAGAATAGTCCAGGACGGACTGGGAGAAACCTTTCCCCATGCCAGGAATACACGTTGGTATATAGACGGTAAAGGGAACAGGGCAGGACCTACTGCTTAAGCAGGAGATTACCGTAACAAACGGTAATTACCGTAAATTAACGGTAAGTAGGTGGGAGAGATTACCTCTCCCACCTACTCTACCCTTCACCACCTACTCTACCCTTCACCACCTACTCTACCCTTCACCACCTACTCTACCCTTCACCACCTACTCTACCCTTCACCACCTACTCTACCCTTCACCACCTACTCTACCCTTCACCACCTACTCTACCCTTCACCACCTACTCTGCCCTTCACCTCCTACTCTGCCCTTCACCACCTACTCTGCCCTTCACCTCCTACTCTACCCTTCACCACCTACTCTACCCTTCACCACCTACTCTACCCTTCACCACCTACTCTACCCTTCACCACCTACTCTACCCTTCACCACCTACTCTACCCTTCACCACCTTCCCCCAACCACTTGGGCTGGACGGTAGAGCGACGGTCTCGCTTCTTGCAAGGTCGGCATTCAATCCCCGACCGTCCAAGTGGTTGGGCATCATTCCTTTCCCTCTGTCCCATCCCAAATCCTTATCCTGACCCCCTTCCCAGTGCTATATAGTCGTAATGGCTTGGCGCTTTCTCATGATAGTTCCCTTCCCTACCCTTCACTTTCCCTACCCTTCACTTTCCCTACCCTTCACCACCTTCCTTACCCTTCACCACCTTCCTTACCCTTTATTACTGTAACTGTCTTTAAACTACAAATAATACGGTAGATAAACCATTATGAGGATGGAATCTGGTATTGAGCAAGATTGGGAATTGATAACATTTACAATATCATGCAAAGAGTGGGAGGTATTGTGACGACCCCGGCCCGCCCACGGCCCGCCCACGGCCCGCCACGACCCGTCCACGACCATTCCCGGAGAACCACCAGTCACTCAAAGTTTAGTGACACCGTCTGAGTGAATAACCAGAGTGAGCGACCTGAGTGAGTGACCTGAGTGAATAACCTGAGTGAGTAACCTAAGTGAGGCTCGAGCCGTCTGATGGCCTCTAACCACACAAAGAAACAATGACATTCTTTTTTTTTTTGGTAAACAGATTTTCTCAACCACTTACGGAACCCGTGCATCTTCCAATAATCATGGTGGATTCGTTTGCCTTTGCTAAATGTAAACAAAATAGCCAAAATGTAAACAATCTTAAGTGCTTGGTGAAGCCTGGCCTTGAGTACCTCTGTTGTTGTTGATGTTTTAGCTTTAGGTACTCGGGGCTATGGCGATCCCGTGCTGGACCTCTGCTATTGGCGGTATATAGGAAGCCTGTAGCACTGTAGTCTACGTCGTCAACTCACAACCCAAGGGTTCCGGGTACAATCCCCGGGCACGACAGAGGCGGTTGGGCAGGTTTTCCTTCTTTACCTGATGCTCCCTGGTCAGTAGAGCATGACACAGGCTGCCATCAGCAGCGGGACACATGGTCAGTAGAGCATGACACAGGCTGCCACCAGCAGCGGGACACATGGTCAGTAGAGCATGACACAGGCTACCACCAGCAGCGGGACACATGGTCAGTAGAGCATGACACAGGCTACCATCAGCAGCGGGACACATGGTCAGTAGAGCATGACACAGGCTACCATCAACAGCGGGACACATGGTCAGTAGAGCATGACACAGGCTACCATCAGCAGCGGACACATGACCACCAAGATGGCGGCGCACCACAGGATAAGTATGACCAGTGCGATGCCCAGCAAGAAATATCCCGCTCTGTTCACCAGCTGGCGTCGTCTGTCCTGCTGCGCTTTGCGCTTTGCCTCCTTTTCTTTCAACTTGATATTTATCTCCTTCTGCATTCTCTTTTTCTCTTGTTTCTTCTCTTTCTTCAACTTCTTCATCCGCTTTTCTCTCTCCTTCCGCGCCTTGTCAATCTCCTTCTGCTCCTTTTCAATCTGCTTCTTCAGCTGTTTTTCTCTATCCTTCCGCGCCTTATAAATCTCCTTCCGCGCCTTGTCAATCTCCTCCTGGTACTTGTCAATCTCCTTCTTCAGCTGCTCATCTCTCTCCTTAAAGTCCTCCATTTGGGGGGTAACTGGGACACTGTGGGTGGAGGTGTCCGGCGGCGGCGGAGGGGCTCCCTTGCACCACCGGTGCTGAAGCAGCGAGTAATGCTGTTGTCCCTGAGCGACGGGCCTCGAGCCATCCTTCACCTGCCGGGGGGCCGAGCTCCCACTCGTCGACGACACCACCGGACTCTCCAGGTCCACTATGTCCTCGTCCTCCAGGGCCTGAGAGAGTAGAAGGCAGGCAAAGACCACCAATGCGGCCTTTATGATGTTACTCCAGGAGGTCCCGGCCGTCTGATGCGGGGCGCCGGTGGAGAGGAGCCAGGCGGAGCGCGAGAGGTCGTACAGGTGGGGGAGAGTACCGGCGAGGGGTATCCAGGTCCAGAGGGACCTGACGTGGCAGAGACTCTGGTACCCCAGCAGGTTCCAAAAGGCGTTGGCCCAAGTGTGCGCCAGGCGCTCTTCCGCCTGACGCAGCACCACACACACCACCTCCAAACTCACCCACAACACTAACAATATACTTATGGCAGGTCTCATGGTAAACTATTTACTATAAACCATAAAAAATACGCCAAAACTTGATTTAAATTTTACAATTTATCCATATACTTACAACAAAAAACGGAGATATTTTGAAGATAAACTATTAATGGGTGAATCTAACAACACAAGCAGGAGAACCATTTCTTAACCTGGTTTATGTCCCACCCATAACTTGTGACGTGATCACCAAGAACACTGACACACTAAATGACATCAGTGAAGCAGGGAGAGTGAAAGAGTACATTCGTCGACCTTGAGGTGCTAGTCAGTGGGGCTAGTTGAGCGTTGTGGACTTCACTCTTGGAAGGTGCTAGCCAGTGGGGCTAGTTGAGCGTTGTGGACTTCACTCTTGGAAGGTGCTAGCCAGTGGGGCTAGTTGAGCGTTGTGGACTTCACTCTTGGAAGGTGCTAGCCAGTGGGGCTAGTTGAGCGTTGTGTACTTCACTCTTGGAAGGTGCTAGCCAGTGGGGCTAGTTGAGCGTTGTGAACTTCACTCTTGGAAGGTGCTAGCCAGTGGAGCTAGTTGAGTGCTGTGGACTTCACTGATTTAGCTTGTAACGCACGTTTATGTTACGTTGTTGAGTAGATTAGATACACAGTGTGTAGTGGGTTTTCATATATATTTAGTAGTCTTGGATATAGCAGTGTCGTGGACGTTCAGACGGAGCTTGGAGCAGAGCAGAGAGCTGAGTGAGGCCGGAGTCGCGGAGCTCTATGTGGGAGAGCGTGCCGGCTCGATGGGGAATTGTAAGTGTCTAAACTTGATGGGGAAACGAGAGCGTTGTAGCTCGATGCGGTCCAAGTCTGCTGTCGGCTCAGTGTCGAAGCTGTAGCGTCTTGGGGTTGATTAGAACTGCATACGCCGAGTGCTACATTCTTGACTGTGGAAATTGTACTCTTGGAAAATTACCTATGGAGGAGAAACCTATGGAGTTTACCCTCACGACAGGGGGAAGACGGCCGCCCATCGCAAAAGCGCCACGTCCACACCACCAGGAACAGCAGGGAGGGTAGAGACACCCACACCCCCTGCCGGCAAAAACGGCAACCACCCCAAACTACCGGAGCGATCAGGCGACACGTCCTCACTGCACGGCAGCTCAGGAGCAACTCATGCTAGCTGAGTTGGTAGCAATACTGGTAGCACTCAAAATTATTGACAACACTGAAGTAGACAGTTTAATTATTTCCGACTCTCTTTCCTCACTACGAGCAATAAACAGTTTCCAATCGAGTAATAATATGCTTGTCTTGGAAGCTAGACATAGATATATAAGAATACTTAGCAAGAGAGTAAATATAAAAATGTTGTGGATTCCTTGTCATATTGGTCTGCAGGAACATGATAAAGTTGACGCCCTTGCTAAGGCTGCAGTAAATAAAGACAGTATTGAACGGAATCTTGAGTTATCAAATAGTTCCCTTAAAAGTGTCATTAGACGAGAACTCCTGGATGAATTTGAAGAAAGTAGAACAGTGCAAACTGGAACTAGCAGGTCCATTGTTTATCACAATGAAATGTGTGAAGTAAAACAAGTGTATGGGGCAAGTAACAAAGTCAGTAGACTAACAGACGTTGTCACAGCTCGTATAAGACTTGGCTACAAGTACCTGGCAGTTCGGCTTGTATAGGGATCTAGATGAAGTGAAGTGTAATGTGTGTGGACAAAGACAGGGGCACACACTCCAACGCTATATATTGGACTGTAGTAAAATTGAGCCATTTAGGGATAAATCTAAGATCACTCTGTGTGATATGGCAATCTATCTTATTACCAAGGATAAAATACCTGAAATCCTTGCACTGTATCGATATTTTGCTTCCAATAGATAAACGACATAGGAGATTAAGAAACAAGTAGTGTATTGTGAAGACTAAAAATAAACAGCAGCTCCCTAATGACTCTAATATCTCAATTGTTCAAACAATTCTGTATTAGCGATAAGACCTACCTTCAATGTATAATGACTTACTGTAAATATATAGCTCTTGAAATAGAACATTCTCTGTAACTATAAGGTGGGAAGGATAGATGAAATTGTTTACATAATAATCTAAGATGAGGTCTGATAAAAACCTTGTGCGCCCTCTGTAATGCTTTTTGCGCTGCCGCTCACAGGATGAGTATGGCGTGCACAATAAACTAGCCGCCTTTGGCGGCAACAATAAAAAACGCCAGTGCCATATGTGTTTGAGCATATATTTTTGGCACACCGGCATATATGTTTGAGATTAATGTAGCATGCTGGTGTGTGGCTGTATGAGATATTTTAGTTATTGCATGTTTATTCATGTGTGGGGAGACAGTGGCGTCTCATGGGGGGATGACCATATATGGATGTTCCAATAATGTGTGCAGTGCATCAGCCTAGCGTCACTGAATCACCCCTGTAAATATTCCAGTTTCTTGTATGTACATATTTCTTTAATTACACTTTAGCAATGTTATATGCATATTAGTATAGTTATAATTATGTTCTTAAGTATTACTCTCAGACAGCAGAGTATCTGAGAGTATTCTTGTGTGTATTCAATGGGTAACTTGTAGACACCATACCGTGCATGTTCTTGCCACGTTAGTCGCGTGTGTTTTTTTGTTGTTGTTGTTGTTGTTTTTTTGCAGGGATATTCCTGCGCGGGCTCTAAGCCTCTGGCTGGTCCACTAAGTGTTGCTTGTTTCTGTTTGACTTGGGCGGAGTATGAGTATTTATGACTCGTATAGTCGCTTCAGTAAGATTTTGCCATATGTGTTTAACAACTTCTTCTGCTCTGTTGAATCTAAATTGAAATCTTAATGGGTTTGTAACTGTGCACTGTGTTAAATAATGTTCCAGTGGTCTGTCGGACATTTCACCACAGTGCTGACATTTCCTCTCATCTTCCGGAACCTGTAAGCCTATTTCCCATGCACATGGGTATCCAAGCCTGATGCGATGTAAGTGTACTTCTGTTGCTCTACTGCTTCCTTTCATCAAACTAAGTGGTTCGTAGTTGGTTGAAGTCTTGTACTAACCCGCAGATCCTGATGTTGCAACTGCTGTGTTGTGGTCAATGTACATCTTTTGCATTGCTCTGTTTCTAATTACTTTCTTAATTTGTGATAGACTCTGTTGTATGTAAATGTCTACATTTCTTCTCTTAGTTGCAAGTTTTGCAGCTTCGTCTGCAATGTCATTCCCTATTATTCCCACATGACTTGGCACCCAGTTAATAAGTACCCGACGGCCTTGACGTTTGAATGTTTGCATTACTGATATGACATTTGTGATCAGATGGACGTTATCACATATGTGTTCTTGTTGCAAGGTTTCAGTGGCAGTTTTCGAATCTGTATGTATGATAACATATTGTCGGTGTTCAGTAAGAGCATGTTCCAAAGCCTTTTGAATGGCTAGCATCTCTGTCTGTAAAGTCGAACACCCATTTGAGAGTCTCCAACTATTTACAGAGTTTCCTGTTTTAACTGCAGCTCCAGTTTCTTGTCCCTGCTGGTCTACTGGTCCATCTGTGAAGTAAGTGAAGTTGTCTGATGCCAAATTTGCTTCTATATGCATCTGTGCAATATTACATAGCAGATAGGGATAAGTCTAGTTCATTTATCCTTCAATAACCATAATCTTAAAGTCTGCTGGCGGAGATTCCCAAGGGGCTTGCATAACAAAGTCTGCATGTATTTCATCGACACCCCCTCTCAGTGATTGTGTTTGTTATATCAAATGTATTGATGGTAAAAATTTATCGCACAATGGGTCCACCTGTTGCTATTGGAGGCTCTTCTGTCCAGAGTTAGTGCTCCAGTGATTATATCTTTAAGTGAACTGATTCTAGGTCTAGTCAATATCTTGGTCAGCATGCACGCAGCAATCCCTTTTACCCTTATTTCAATGGACGTTAGCTTGGTTTCTAGTCTTAGATTCAGTATTTTAGTCCATCTGGGAGCTCCTGTTATGATTCGCAATGCATCGTTTTGAATAACCTCAACGTTTCCCCACTGACCAGGAGAAAGAGTGAGAAAGACAGGCGCTGCATAATCAACTAGGGAACGAACGGCGTGTATGTAAAACATTCTTAACACTTTGTGTCCCGCTCCTAGACGGGGCCCTGTGATTGCTCTCATTATATTCAGTCGTGATTTTGCTTTCTCCTTTAGTTATTGAATTTGCTTGTTGAATGTCATGTTAGAATCTATCCACACTCCGAGATATTGATATTGTGTAACCCACTGAAGGTCAATGTCTTGAATGCGTAGGTGCCTGTCTGGAGTGTTGCCGCCTAGTCTCATTGCCTTAGACTTCTGTGCAGATATTTTTAGCCCTAAAACGCTGCATTCAGATGTTACTTTATCTAATGCACCTTGTGCTTTATTTAGAAGTGAGGGACCTGTAATGACTAATGCTATATCATCAGCATAGCTTAGCAATTTAACCCCTTCTGTAAATGTCATGGTAACAAGGCTTTCCGTAAGGATGTTAAAAAGACTAGGACTGAGGACTCCTCCTTGTGGGGTACCATTCTCATGCAAGTGGTAGTCCGACACTTGTCCTTGCAACTTTACTCTGGCATACCTGTGACTTAAGTAATCTTGAATCCATGCTAGCATTTTTCCCTTTACACCTTTTTTAACTAAGGTGTGTAAAATTGCTTGCGGGCTTGCAAGTTCGAACGCTTTTTCTGATCAAGGAAGATCACTATAGCTGGACCTGAGTTAACTGATCCTAATAATGTAGCTATGCAGTTGGCAGTACCTACTCCTCTAGTGAAGCCAAATATGTGTTTATGCAGGTCTCCAGTCTTCCACAGTAGCCTATTTAAGACCATCCGTTCTTCATCAGACAGGAACCAAACACTCACGTAATCTTTCTTGACCTCCAAGTTGCCTTTTACAACTAATAGGGAACTCATCCTAGAGCAACTAGCTTTTTTTGGAGTCAGGGGGAGATTTGTTGAAATTAATTAGGGGATATTTAAATAACAGAACTGCCTCAGTCATCTATAAGGGGGGTTAAGAGTAGTTATAATGTCTCCTTCGAATAGAGCACACCTCAGGGAGGACTCCTCAGTCCTACGCGTTTCAATGTGCTGATGCTTAGACTAATAGCTGACGTACCTACACATATCAATATGACTGTCACCTGCATAACAGATGACATTTGCGTCATTGCAAACAGTGACAACCGGCTGCAGACTCTTTTTGATACACTTGCAAATAAATGTATTGAATGTAGGCTTAACGTCTCCACAGGTAAAAGATCTAATGCCCCCCCCCCCAAAAAAAAAAATCAACAATAAGTCAATAATCGGCGCCTTGAAAACTGCAGGCAATACAAATACCTCGGTGTGAATATTGATAGTGACATTGTGAGTGAACTACAGCTTAAAGCTTAAACAAAGGCTAAGACCTCTTAAATCGCTTGCCGGAAAGCACATTGGTATTAATGTTAAATATGGTAGAATGTTATACATGATGTTCATCAAAGGTCACTAGTCGACTGCCATGCCCTGCACCTTATTAGTCTCCCCAGCACTAGGCTGAAAGCTTTAGAGAAAATTCAAAATGAAATACATGAGGATAATTCTTGGAGCCCCCAGATGCGCAAGAATCATCAACATGAGGGAGGAACTGATACTCCCAACAGTATGTGAAAGAATTGAGCAGTTCAGTAATATCTTCTGTGTAAGAGTGATGAGAGATCCATCATCACCCTTATTACTCAGAGAAAAATTGACTATAGTACTGTTTGTAGGCAAGAGAGTGTTGCCAACGCACCAACAGGTAACCTATATATGCAAGCTGGTTGAATAGAAGTGTTGCCAATCTCATCAAACTGAAATATAATAATAATAATTATAGCAATAATAATAATAATAATAATAATAATAATAATAATAATTATAATAATAATAATAATAATAATAATAATAATAATTATAATAATAAAAATTAATAATTCTTCATTTTGGTAAAAGTACATACATACAAAACCATCTCATATAGGTGTTGTCCAGCAAGATGACACAGACAAGGCAGCTAAATCTGCATGTGATAAGCCTGAAGTTGAGTGGTATATGTTCATTGAGTGGTATATGTTCATATAGGGATTCCAATCTCTGTTGGAAAAGCCGCAATATTTCAGGAAATTAGGTATAACAGAGGAGTAGTCGCTGATACTCAAAGATCAGAGAAGCACGAGTATAAAGAGCTATGACATGTTTAGAACCGAGAATTATATGTACTGGCAGCATAAAACATTCACTAGACAGTGTGGTATTGTAGTTGCCGGAATTAGGCTGGGATATCGATATCTATGGCAGGTGGCTGCAGGTAATGAATCCTCCCAATGGTGAACATTCCAATTGTAAGCTATGTGAACAAGAGCTGGGACATACTCTCCAACACTATATCTGTGATTGTCCCGTTACGAGTGACCAAAGCAAATGGTATGAAGTACTTTGAGCTCTGAAATTACTTCATGCACTCAGGAATATTTGGAAGATAGTCTTGTGCTGTACTCAAGAGTTTGCTAGTGGAGGCTAGTAGATCAATCTTACATTTTATGTTCTCTCCTGAGTCCATGTATGACTAACTATCCTGTGAGATGGGGGGGGGGGGGTGGATTATATAAACTAATAATTCATAATTATAATAAAAGTAGCATCATGGCGAGTTTTTTTTATCTACACTGTAATTTTCATATAGAATAGGCTAGCAGCACATTGCTGTCTATACGTAAAGTTGTTAATAAAGACAAAAATAGCATTATTATTTAAGGCTTTAGTATTTAGTGAGTAGGCTTTATTATTTCATTAAATTTCAGTATAATTATGTATTTACCTGAAGGCCACTCACACTGTACTAGAGGATTAGCTAGTAATACGCAATACATTTTAGCTGTATATCAGGAAAATATAAATATTTTTAGATGTTTTCATTTTTGTGTATTTTTGGTTTTTGGTGTAAAACTGAAAATGAAGTTGGCAGCCCTGTATAGGCATCACCGACGGCCCGTCAGTGTGTCACTGGCCAGTGAGGAGGACGGACGTGCGCGCGCGCCGCCTTGGGTAAGCTTATAACTGTATGGCGGACTTTGGAGGGGGGGGGGGTATGATTCACTTTGTTTTCTGTGGGAGGGCAGTGTAATTAGGCCTAGTACTGTGGGAGGGCAGTGTAATTAGGCCTAGTACTGTGGGAGGGCAGTGTAATTAGGCCTAGTACTGTGGGAGGGCAGTGTAATTAGGCCTAGTACTGTGGGAGGGCAGTGTAATTAGGCCTAGTACTGTGGGAGGGCAGTGTAATTAGGCCTAGTACTGTGGGAGGGCAGTGTAATTAGGCCTAGTACTGTGGGAGGGCAGTGTAATTAGGCCTAGTACTGTGGGAGGGCAGTGTAATTAGGCCTAGTACTGTGGGAGGGCAGTGTAATTAGGCCTAGTACTGTGGGAGGGCAGTGTAATTAGGCCTAGTACTGTGGGAGGGCAGTGTAATTAGGCCTAGTACTGTGGGAGGGCAGTGTAATTAGGCCTAGTACTGTGGGAGGGCAGTGTAATTAGGCCTAGTACTGTGGGAGGGCAGTGTAATTAGGCCTAGTACTGTGGGAGGGCAGTGTAATTAGGCCTAGTACTGTGGGAGGGCAGTGTAATTAGGCCTAGTACTGTGGGAGGGCAGTGTAATTAGGCCTAGTACTGTGGGAGGGCAGTGTAATTAGGCCTAGTACTGTGGGAGGGCAGTGTAATTAGGCCTAGTACTGTGGGAGGGCAGTGTAATTAGGCCTAGTACTGTGGGAGGGCAGTGTAATTAGGCCTAGTACTGTGGGAGGGCAGTGTAATTAGGCCTAGTACTGTGGGAGGGCAGTGTAATTAGGCCTAGTACTGTGGGAGGGCAGTGTAATTAGGCCTAGTACTGTGGGAGGGCAGTGTAATTAGGCCTAGTACTGTGGGAGGGCAGTGTAATTAGGCCTAGTACTGTGGGAGGGCAGTGTAATTAGGCCTAGTACTGTGGGAGGGCAGTGTAATTAGGCCTAGTACTGTGGGAGGGCAGTGTAATTAGGCCTAGTACTGTGGGAGGGCAGTGTAATTAGGCCTAGTACTGTGGGAAGGCAGTGTAATTAGGCCTAGTACTGTGGGAGGGCAGTGTAATTAGGCCTAGTACTGTGGGAGGGCAGTGTAATTAGGCCTAGTACTGTGGGAAGGCAGTGTGATTAGGCCTAGTACTGTGGGAGGGCAGTGTAATTAGGCCTAGTACTGTGCGTTGTGAATGTGATTTGGCCTAGTTTTGTGCTCACATAGTTGTGCTTGCGGGGGTTGAGCTTTGGCTCTTTGGTCCCGCCTCTCAACCGTCAATCAACTGGTGTACAGGTTCCTGAGCCTACTGGGCTCTGTCTTATCTACACTTGAAGCTGTGTATGGAGTCAGCCTCCACCACATCACTGCCTAATGCATTCCATTTACTATTTACCGACCCTGAAAGAATTCTTTCTAATGCCCGTGGCTCATTTGGGTACTCGGTCTCCACCTGAGTTTTAAATGTCCCCTTGTTCGCGTACCACCCGTGTTAAACAGTTTATCTACCCCTGTTAATTCCTCGGAGAATCTTGTAGGTAGTGATCATGTCTGCCCTTACTCTTCTGACTTCCAGTGTCGTGAGGTGCATCTCACGCAGCCTTTCCTTTCCTCTTATGGGCCTCCTGAATCCACCTGCTTGAGGCTATCTTGAGATGATTATGGGACTTGGCGTCTCCGCTGCCCCGGTCCTCAACCAGGCCTCCATTTTGTTACTCACCCCCAGGAGGAAGCCCTTAGCAGCTGTCTAACTCCCAGGTACCTATTTACTGTTAGGTGAACAGGACATTAGGGCGAAAGAAATTCTACCCAATTTTTTCCGCCTCCACAGGGAATCGAACCAGAAACCTTAGGACTATGAATCCAATACGCTGTCCACTCAGCTCTCAGGCTCCCTCAGGCAACCATCTTTGGTTGCAATGAATGAATCCCTCACTCCAACAAATTGGGGTTGGGCTCATATAGTTTGTTGAATCGAGGTTGCACTGTGTAGAAAGAAAGGATTCTAATATTTATTCACTCACAGCATCCGTCAACCTTAGAATCTTAGATTCTTATTTGATGCAATGTATAATCACCGCGGGTACAAGCTTTCCAAAAGACCTCGTTTCCACCGGTCAAGTACTTGTCTTCCATCTGTGAACACGCCGCCACCTCCCATTGCAGAGGAGAAGATTGGTGAAACCTTATGTTTGGAGTGTTTCCGATTTTACGCTCCTACAAAGGATCAAGTATGTGAACTACAGTGTAAGAATTGCACAAACACATTTCCTGGACATTATGACAAGAAATGTTCCAAGTGTCTGAATACTTATTGTGACAATGGTGAGTAATATCATCACTGCAATATCATATCGGTGCAAATTTCTATATCCCTGTGCAATTTTGATTTATGATGTAGAAATTTGCATAGTAAGTTCTTCTCAATATTTGCTAATACAGTATATTTATAGGAAATATTCTTTATTTACAGTTAATTCCCCAAGCCACTGTCCGTATTGTCAGTCTAGCCTATCTCGTGCGAACAGTGCAATCCAGGGACCTTGGCGATGGAGGACCTTAACATACAGACGTAAGTCTCATTTGGTAGTATTACCGGTAGTGCTCAAACCACTACTCTTATTATTTCATCTTTCTGTACAATATTATTGAATGATAAGATTCGTCAACTTGTTATGTACGTATCCTTTACTGGAATACCTGAAGCATCCCTGAAGAATACCTGAAAAGGATTTTTGGGAGTTATTCTACTCCCCGAGCCTGGCTCGACTCTGAGCTAAAGCGGGCGTGTCCACCACCCGCCATTCGTAAAGTCAATATTGACTTATAAACTACGTGCATAGGTGATATACTAAACATAATAGATACCCTTAAAATGATTCATAGAAAACACCATCCTTACCTAACCTTGTTAGTATCTTAAGATAAGTATCTTATTGCTTCGTAATTACAATTATTACTTAACCTATACCTATTATAGGTTAGGTAATAATTGTAATTACGAAGCAATAAGATGCTTATCTTAACATACTAAGTAGGTTAGGTAAGGTCGGTGTTTTCTATGAATCTTTTTAAGGGTATCTATTATGTTAAGTATGTCACCTATGCACATATTTAATAAGTCAATATTGACTTATTAAATTTGCGAGAACGGGTTGCCGCCATACACCCTCTTGGTCCCCTAACCTCACAAGTAAATATTTTACTGGCTTCCATATATCACTGTTACCTTAGTGTACGATTACACCTGAATACATTTTTGTTTAGTGTACGATGACAGTTTCGTCGGAAAGTTTCTGGTGATCGACTTTCGCGCTAGAGTACGAGGGGCTTGTTCAGTATCCACTACATACTGAATTAGCTACCTATATGGGGCTAAACCTGAGTCGTTAAATCTGGGGCTCCCCTAAATTTGGAGGTTCTAAAATGTTAACTTTTTAGTCATATTTGGGAGGGCAATAGGATGGATGGATGGGTGGGTAGACAGACGTGACTTGTGACAGGACGGAACGTGACGGGTCGGGACGTGACGTCACGTAATTGGACCTGACAGCTGTCTGAGTCTGTCGAATGGGGAGGGGTGGGGGAGGGGAGACATATTAGCAAAAAAATTTGTCCAAATTTATATTAAAACACAGAAGTTAGAGAATCTTTCATAAACAGCAACACTGTAGACTTATGTAAGGGTGAGGAGGACAAGTGGGTGGTGGGCAGATGGATGAGAAGTAGGACGGGAGCAAAGTGGGTGGATGGGCAGGCAGTAGCGAGATGGCTGGCAGGGTGGACATAGTGGGTCGGCAGATGGGTAATTTGAGCATGAAAGCAGCAGAACGTGTGGGTGGGCTGGTAGCAGGGCAGATATTGGATTAAGGTGGTCGGTGGATGGGCAGGCAGCAGCAGATCAGGTGGGTAGCTGGACGGGCAGCAGAATGGAATGGGTGACTGCAGTGGGCGAATACAAGAAGCAAAGACATTTCAAGCTAGGACTAACACAAGAGCTGGTCACACCTGGTTCCTCTCTAAGCTCCCCCACCACCATCACCACACCGGACCCTCAAAGCTGTGTCCCTCCCAGATGTGTCAGGACGGAATTAATAATTCTGTATTAATACAGTATGGGCTTCCTTCCTGCAAGCCGGTGGCCCAGGAGGCAGACTGGCAAAGTGCCTGGCATTAAACTTGCATTGTTTACTAACTGTGCCTAATTGACACTAATGCTTGACTCTCAATTAGGCATTCAGTCACAACTGTCAACAAGTTGACTGAATGCTTGACTAATGGTAAATGCCTGACTTGTTGCTACCACCACAGCTGTTGATTGCTTGACTGCCTTTGGTTATGACAGCCTGTAACTGGTCTTGATAGTGACATGTGACTAGACTGTCTGCGACCAGTTGTGCAACTAACTTTATATGCCTGACAGGCTGTTACTAGTTTCTGATTGGCTGCTACATAAGAGGAAATGAAATTTGTGAAGGGAAAAACTGGAACGAGTGATGCAGATATGAAAGCCTTTATGGCAAGCGGGGGATGGTTTGATGATATAATGGGAGGAGGATGTCGCTTCCAAACACTCCCACCTCTCCTCTCACCCCTCCATCCCCTACCCCACCCCTGTCCTCATCCCCTCTTCCATATACCAACAAAGAGTCCTCAGTAAGAGTATATAGTGCAGTTAATTGTTCATTTATTTTATTTAAAGTTTATATTTATTTCTTATTGTTTTGTGTATGAAAAAAATTGTAGTATTCTGCATAAAATATATTAAGTTGATATTTTTGGGTGTGTGCAATGAATTAATTAATTAAAAGTTGCATTATTTCTTGTTGGAAAATTTCATTTGGTGTACGAATATTGGGAGTTTTACTCCCCAACCCTGGCACGGGGCCAGATTTGACTTGAGAGCTTGGTCCAACAGGCTGTTGCTTGGAGCAGTACGCAGCATCATATATCCACCACATCCCGGTTGGTCTGGCACTTCTTGAAGAAAACTATCTAGCTTTCTCTCGATGTCCACAGTTGTTCCGGCAATATTTCTTGTACTCGCTGGGAGAGTGTTGAACAACCGCGGACCTCTGCACAGTGTTCTCTGATTGTGCCTATGGCACCCTGCTCTTCACTGGTTCTATTCTGCATATTCTTTCATATCGTTCACTCAAGTATGTTATTTTTACTGTGTAGATTTGGGACTTAGCCATCTAATGTTTTCCATGTGTATATTATTTGATATCTCCTTTCTAGTGAGTGTATGTTGAGAGTTTTGAGACGATCCCAATAATATTGGTGCTTTATTGTTTATGTATGCCGTATATGTTCTTTGTATTCCCTCTATCTCGGCAGTCTCTCCTGCTTTGAAGGAGGGAAGTGAGTATCGAGCAGTACCCAAGACAGGACAGCAGAAGTAGCTTGTAATTTTTCAATGTCTTCAGGAGAGGTAATTTTTATGCTGATTTTTGTCTCTGCAAAGGGTGATACAAAACTGTGACTTGGATGTTTGCCTATATCTGATATGAAAATAAATGAAAAGCAGTGGTGCAAGGACTGTACCCTGAGCTTCAGAGCTTTTAACTGTGCTTGGACTAGATTTCATTTGGTTGAGATTGTTACTGTGTTCTATTCGACAGAAAATTGAATATCCACTGTTCCTACTTTACCTGTTATTCCCATTTACCTCGTTTTGTGTGCTATCGCATTTATCAAATGCCTTTGCAAAGTCCGTGTATACCACCAAATCTGCATTCTGTTTTTTCTTCTAATGCCTCGGTGATTTTTGTCGTAGTGGTCAAGTAGCTGTGAAGGGCACGATCACCGAGAGGGCACGCATTTTCTGGAACGTATAAAATTCGTATACAGAGGTTCCATTGTACGTCATTTATTATTATTAATGTGATTTCATTGTGCATTATTATTCATTATTTATTATTTATTATTTATTAATTTATTTAAAATTCTACACGAAAGATTTGAAGTTCATCATGCCCTAACCTCATGCAAAGTTTTTTTTTATTCTATAATACTCAATTTACCATTTAGGATTTATTGTCATCAGCGGTGTCTCTTTACTACTGTATTTGCAGTACATATTTTATCTATATCAAGATGTGTATTCTTCCTCGATATATTTTGCTTACACCCATAATTATTGATTTTTTAGGGGTAAAATATGACATTATTTTTTCTAGATACTCAACCAGAATGTATTGATATTGCTGATAGTGACGAGGATGAAGATTTCAAAATACAAAGAGTTGGGAGAGGAAAACGCGTAGTTATTTCGAGCGACGAAGAAGACTCTCAAGAGAGCGACACACCTGCTGAGGACTTTCCCACACCACACGGGAGCATCTTCCCTGCCACACTTGCCAGCCTGCCCGCCACACCTGAGCGGGAACCTGCCGGCCTGCCCGTCACACCTGAGCGGGAACCTGCCGGCCTGCCCGCTACACTCTTGTCTGCTTCACCTGACCAGCCGGCCTCCCCACCACCACAGGTACCTCAACTTGCCTTCTCATCCGGTTCAACCTTAGGTGTTCGATATCCAAAATTTTAACGGGGCATTCACCCGTTTCTCGTTCTCAACCCAACAGCATGTTGACACCATTCCTGGGCAGTATTTCAGGTTGTATTACCATTTCTTTATTGATCATATTAACATGCAATTCACTCCTAATCATCCATCTCTACTAATTTGCATGGATCTAACCCTGATCTTACAAAATCCTAATGAGGGGACCTGAGTGTAATTACCTAAGTGTAGTTACAGGAGGAGAGCTATGCTGCTCGTAGTGTCCCGTCTTCCCAGCACTTTGTCATATAATGCTTTGAAATTACAGACGGTTTTGGCCTCCACCGCCTTCTCACCTAACTTGTTCCAGCCGTCTACCACTCTGTGAAAGTGAATTTTCTTATTTCTTCAGCAGCTTTGTTTAGTTAGTTTAAGGGGGCATATCGAAAAATATCGTTATAAATTAAAATTGTTCAATTTGCTTATAAATTTTTTTATGGAATGGTTATAGAAAGGGCTGCAACTGGTCCAAGTTTCACCATCACACCCTAAACAGAAAAGGAGAAAAAAAATACACAACGTATTATGCAACGAATGTTCAACATTCTCAAATAATCTCAGGGAACACATGTGTCAACTAAAATGTCTACTATGTGCTGTAGAAGCACAAACTCTTGTAATAATTGTAATATGTATGTTCAATATATTTATATTTAAATTTTTTTTTTTCTTTTTATTTTTTTTTATTTTTTTTTTGGACAATTTTTTTTCTCCTTTGTTATCAAGGGATTTGCATGAAACTTGCACACCTTGCTCAATGGATGCCTATCTGCAAGGGTGCCAATTATGAATGAAATCTGTCGAAGTCAAGCTCAGCTACAGGTGGCCGAACTTGGATCTTTATTTTACTCCGGAAAGTAATTTACACCTTCAAATTACTTCAGAGCTTTCATTTATTAATCAATTTACATGCAAATTACACCTTATATGTAGCGTTTGTGCTTCTACAGACTCTAGTAGACATTTTAGTCCAAAGTCTATTTGTTGATTTTATAAAAATTTATAAATATCATATATTGCATATTTTTTTAGTAGGGTAACTTTGAAAAATTATATTATTGCACTGAACACTTTTTTGATAAAACTGATCACTACAATCCTTTATTATGTGCTTAATTTAATATCTGAGTGTTATAGAAATGATTTTAGTTGACACATGTGTTCCCTGAAACTATTTGCAAATTCGTTGCATAATTCGTTGTTTATTTTTTTCTCCTTTTCTGTTTAGGGTGTGATGATGAAACTTGGACCAGCTGCAGCCCTTTCTATAACCATTTCATAAAAAAAATTATAAGCAAATTGAACCACTTTTAATTTTACACCGATATGCCCCCTTAAATCTATGACCCTTTGTTCTTGAAGTTCCAGCTCTCTGGAATTCTTCCCTATCAATTTTATAGATTCCTGTTAATATTTTGTATGTAGTGATCATATCGCCTCTTTATTTCTTTTATCTGCTAGTTTTGGCATATTTATTTCCTCTAACCTCTCCATATAGCTCCTCTCCTTCAGTTTTGGGAGCCACTTAGTGGCATGTCTTTGCACCTTTTCCAGTTTGTTGATGTAATTACCCAAGTGTAATTACCTAAGTGTAGTTACAGGATGAGAGCTACGCTCGTGGTGTCCCGTCTTCCCAGCACTCTTTGTCATATAACGCTTTGAAACTACTGACGGTCTTGGCCTCCACCACCTTCTCCCCTAACTTGTTCCAACCGTCTACCACTCTATTTGCGAAGGTGAATTTTCTTATATTTCTTCGGCATCTGTGTTTAGCTAGTTTAAATCTATGACCTCTTGTTCTTGAAGTGCCAGGTCTCAGGAAATCTTCCCTGTCGATTTTATCAATTCCTGTTACTATTTTGTACGTAGTGATCATATCACCTCTTTTTCTTCTGTCTTCTAGTTTTGGCATGTTTAATGCTTCTAACCTCTCCTCGTAGCTCTTGCCCTTCAGTTCTGGGAGCCACTTAGTAGCATGGCTTTGCACCTTTTCCAGTTTGTTGATGTGCTTCTTAAGATATGGGCACCACACAACAGCTGCATATTCTAGCTTTGGCCTAACAAAAGTCATGAACAATTTCTTTAGTATATCGCCATCCATGTATTTAAATGCAATTCTGAAGTTAGAAAGCATAGCATAGGCTCCTTGCACAATATTCTTTATGTGGTCCTCAGGTGATAGTTTTCTATCTAGAACCACCCCTAGATCTCTTTCTTTATCAGAATTCTTTAAAGATTTCTCACATAATATATAGGTTGTGTGCGGTCTATGTTCTCCTATTCCACATTCCATAACATGACATTTATTAACATTAAATTCCATTTGCCAATTGGTGCTCCATATACTTATTTTGTCCAGGTCTTCTTGAAGGGCATGACAATCATCTAAATTTCTTATCCTTCGTATTATCTTAGCATCATCAGCAAACATGATCATATAATTCTGTATACCAACTGGTAGATCATTTATGTAGACAATAAACATCACTGGTGCAAGAACTGAACCCTGTGGTACTCCACTTGTGACATTTCTCCATTCCGATACATTGCCTCCGATTACTGCCCTCATTTTTCTATCAGTCAGAAAAATTTTCATCCATGATAGCTTATCTGTCACCCCTCCAATATTTTCCAGTTTCCAGAACAACCTCTTATGTGGAACTCTGTCGAAAGCCTTTTTTAGGTCCAGATAGATGCAGTCAACCCAACCATCTCTTTCCTGTAATATCTCTGTGGCTCGATCATAGAAACTGAGTAAATTCGATACACAGGATCTTCCAGATCGAAAACTATACTGTCTGTCTGATATTATATCATTTCTCTCCAGGTGTTCTACCCATTTAGTTTTGATTAGTTTTTCCAGTACTTTCACTATTACACTTGTCAATTTAAACGATTCTTCGCGGCAGGGGATCGTATTCCAGGAACCATAGGATTAAGGACTTGCCCGAAACGCTACGCGTACTAGTGGCTGTACAAGAATGTAACAACTCTTGTATATATCTCAAAAAAAAACAAAAAAAAAACAAAAAACAAAAAAAAACAAAAAAAAAATGATACAGGTCTATAATTGAGGGGGTCTTCCCTGCTGCCACTTTTGTAGATTGGAACTATGTTAGCCTGATGTGAAATGAAATGATGAAATGAAATGAAATACGGATGATGTGTGCACCTAGTTGTGCTTGCGGGGGTTGAACTCTGCTCTTTCGGCCCGCCTCTCAACCGTCAATCAACAGGTGTACAGGTTCCTGAGCCTATTGGGCTCTATCATATCTACACTTGAAACTGTGTATGGAGTCAAGCCTCCACCACATCACTGCCTAATGCATTCCATTTGTCAACCACTCTGACATTAAAAAAAGCTCTTTCTAATATCTCTGTGGCTCATTTGGTCACTCAGTTTCCACCTGTGTCCGCTAGTGCGTGTGCCCCTTGTGTTAAATAGCCTGTCTTTATCTACCCTGTCGATTCCCTTGAGAATCTTGAATGTGGTGATCATGTCCCCCCTAACTCTTCTGTCTTCCTACAGAAGTGGTGTCATTGGTGAGGGTTGGAGTCAGGGGTGGGGGGGGCAAGTGGTGGGCTAAATACTTTGATCTCAATATCTAGATTCTACAAATGACGGTTTCTTCCTCCATAAACACTTAGTTGATTCAGTAGATACGTCTGTTACTTTTAACCTCACCCGTCTTGGTACACGTGTCGTCGCTGCTGCTCCTAAAGATGCAGCTACCCGCTTAGCCACATTGTCCTGCATTGGGGAGACCCTTGTTCGGGTCTCCAAAAACGCTCGATTAAATGCCAGTGTTGGCACTGTTTTCTTCCCGCACCATGTTGCAACTGGTGTTAGGGACCTAAAAAAAACTGCCATGAGGATATTAAGCATATCCTCGAAACCCAAGGCCATCCTGTCCTCCAGGTGGACACGTTCACTCGACCCCCTCGTGGTCGTCGCCGTCAGGCTCTGAGTTGTGAAAATCACCTCTGATAGTAGGACCCTTCCGCCCTCTATAATTCTTGCTGGTGCCAGGTGCTCCGTTCAGTACAATCCCTCTCCTAGGCTTTGCAATAAGTGCTGGAAGTTCGGGCATGGTTCCCTCAAATGCACAAGTACTGTATATCTATGCCCCATGTGTGGGGACGATAATCACTCCTAAGTTCGAGTGCACTTCTCCCCAGGCTCGCTGCCTCAATTGCAGTGAGGCCCACCCCTACCTTCTCCCGCACGTGTATACACTACACACTTGAGGAAGCCGTCCTAAATTTGAAACACCAGGATCGTTTGTCTTTTCGTGAAGCGAGACACCAAGTCCGCCGTCTCAACCTTTTCACTGGCTTATCTTATGCTTGTGTGCTGCGTTCTAGCTCTCCACGTCTTTCCCACCTTACTCAATCTCACAACCGTTTCCAGATCTTAGTCCTGGACACGCCTAGCACCGCCTCCCTTGTTCCTTTACGTTCTGTTCCAAAGGATCCTCCCTCCTGGTTCTCCATCTGGAGTTTTCACCCTTCCTACACAGGCTGCCATGTCTCCTGTGTCTTCTTTCCCTTCTCCCCCGATCCTTCTTCCCAACCCTCCCCCCCCCAGTCTCTTGGCCCTCCACGCCATCTGTCTGTCCAGGCTGTTGTCCATCATCCTCCCAGCAATCTACAGGTTGCTCGCTCCCTTTCTTCTTCTGTTGAGACCATTGAGTCTGTTGCCCAGTACGTTGTTGCTGGAATACCTATCTCTTTGAGTCAGAAACGTAAGCCTGGCTCCTCTCATTCCTCCTCCCCAGCAGGTAAGAAGGCATCGCTTTTTTCCTCGACCCCCACCTCTGAATTTATTGCTACGGTCCCTCCCATTTTGGTGGTCGAGCCCCCTGTCCCAGCTATGGAGATTTCTTTATCAACCGATTCCTCTCGGTTGCTGCCCTAGCTGAGGTGCGCTCCCCGGTTTCTGCCCTCCCCCTCCTCCAGACCCCATCTGTTCGCCTTTGGTCTGTCCTGCTCCCTTCACGCCATCCTTACTAAGTTTATCCATGCCCCCTATCCTCTGATTTTGCTGACCCTGGTTCTGATCCTGAGCTTATTTAATTTGCTGTGTTCTTGTTTACCTTCGTTTCTTCATTGTTCTCTGTTGCTCTCTCTTCTCTTTTTGACAATGTTTATTCTTCAATGGAATATTCGTGGATTTTATGCCAACTTCCATGAACTCCAATTTCTGTTTACACAATTTTTACCACTTGTGTGCGTCTCCACGAGCCGATGCTTGGTGCTCGTCCTGGTCACTTTCGTGGTTATTCCTTTCTCTTCCCCCCCTCCCCCCAGCAAAAGCTGGGGCCCATAACTCTACTGCTCTTTTGATTCGTACTGATATTCCTTCGTCCCCCTACTTTTTCAATCGCCTATCCATTGTTCTGCAGCTTGTGTCTTTGTGAGTAAATGGTATATGGTCTGTTCCATTTATCTCCCCCCAAATGTCCCGCTTTCTCTTCCTGATCTTGAGCACCTACTGGACTCCTTGCCAGAACCTGGGTTCCTGTTAGGTGATTTCAACTGTTAACAAACCCTCTGGGGTGATGTTCTGACAAACACCCAAGGCTGCCTTCTCGAATTGTTCGTCCTCTCTTCTTCCCTGTCTCTTCTGAATTCTGGTGAACCCACTTATGTGGACTCTTGAACTCACACCCTTTCCTGTCTTGATTTTTCTCTCTGCTCGTTATGTCTTTACTTCGATTTCATGTGGCGGGATCTTGATGACCACCATAAGTGACCATTTCCCCATCCTTGTTACCTTTTTCCACTTTTCACCCTCCCCTCTCCTACCCTAGGTTGCAGTTTGCCAAGGCTGACTGGAACCTATTCACCTCCGTGCTACTCTCTCCGACCTCTCCCTCGCGCCCTCCTCCTTTTTCATGACACCGTCTTCAACGCTGCCCTCCGCTCTATTCCTCGCTCTACCTCCCGGAGCATGCGGAAGTGCGTTCCCTGGTGGAATGCGGACTGTGCTTGGGCTGTTCGCTGTAAGTGTGCAGCCTGGAAGAAACAGACTCCGGCAGACGGCTGATTCTTTTATTTTGTTTCGGAAGGCAAGTGCGGTGGACTGTAGGACCATCCGTACAGCTAAACATGAGAGTTGGAAATCTAATGTTTCCACCATTACATCTGATACTCCTCTGCCACAGATCTGGTAGAAAATCCGCAAGATAGCGGGGTAAGTTTGTTCCAAATGTCTCGCCAGTCCTTCACCTCCGTGGTACTCTTGTGGCGGACCCAGTGATGGTCTCGACCGAACTGGGTTCCCACTTTTCGACTGTTAGCTCTTGTTTCTCATCTCCCTCAATAATTCCTTCGTAAGCCCATTCTTGAATCTCATCCCTTAGATTTCTCCACTCATCTCCGACTTCCCTATACCGATCCCTTATCTCTTTCTTTTCTTTTTTTCTTTTTTTTTTTTGAGATATATACAAGAGTTGTTACATTCTTGTACAGCCACTAGTACGCGTAGCGTTTCGGGCAGGTCCCTGGAATACGATCCCCTGCCGTAAAGAATCATTTTTTCATCCAAGTACACATTTTACTGTTGCGTTAAACAGAGGCTACAGTTAAGGAATTGCGCCCAGTAAATCCTCCCAGGATACGAACCCATGACATAGCGCTCGCGGAACGCTAGGCGAGTGTCTTACTACTACACCACGGAGACTGAACTTCAGTCTGCCCTGGCCCTCTGTGGTTCTACAACAGTGGCTTCAGATGATATTCATTATGAGATGCTTCGCCATCTCCCTCCATGCACATCTCTGTATTTACTGAATCTGTATAACCGGGTCTGGGAGTCGTCGTCAGTCCCTGAGGACTGGCTCAATACCGTTGTACTCCCTATTCGGAAACCAGGGTCTCTCGGGACATCCCCTAAGGACTTCGTCCTATTGCCCTCATGAGTTCCTCTATTGTTTATAAATAAAATGGTATATATTTTGTATTAAAAAGTAAATGTTGCTTTGCTTGAGCCAATAGGTCTAATGCAGTTTTTTTTTATGTTCTTGTGCCTTTTTGGGGGGAAATGTTAAAGTATAATATTTTTTCCCCCAATTAGAAACCACTGCATATTGAATGTACTGTACATTGTAGCTGTATAATACAATATAGTTACAATCTATTTTTATGAACTCTGAATGCTACTAGTAAATATTTTTGTCTACTAAATTTTTTTTTTTATATAGGGCATAATGGACAACAGAAGGTTTTCATCAAAACCAAGTCCGGTGGACTCTAATGCAGCCTTGATGTCTGGAAGAGATCCCAGACTGGCGGCACACTCATATCTTGGGGAGTCAGTGTTGCTGCAACAGACGAGAGGACAACTGCAAGACGAGTCTGTAAGTGATGCGGGTAGAGACGCGGGCAGACACAGACACAGACCAAGGGTATAGTGTGTACAATAAACTACCACTCACAGGATGAATATAGGGTGCACAGAAACAGAGGGAATGATATCGATTATCTTGCCAAAGACAGTAAAAAAAGGAAACATGGCCACAAGTAATTAACCTAAGTAGCTACATGTAATGTTAACAATTATTGAACAACACTAACACATTGCGATATAGATGATAAGGCTTACAAAACTATTGTTTCCTCTTTATCATCATTAATCCACTCACTCACTCGCCTCTCACAATGTATAGTATGACAGAAATTGGAAGACATTTTTTCACCTATAGTTATAAACCCGCCTACCTGCCAATGCTGTAAATGCCAGTACATTACTAAAGTTCAAAATCCAGTTGGATTTTTATCTTCAAGAACACTGTGGGGATCGGGGATGGAACTTTTGACAAGTTCCTGACTTCCTGTCCCTGTCGAGGCCACTTAGGAGATAATGACCCTTGGGTAAATTCAGGTAAAAAACACATACAAAACAGACACAATAAAGGAAACCATGGCTGAATGCTATGGTGAATTATCAAAATACCTTCCTTTGATAATTGCTTGCTTACATAAGAAAATATTGAAGTCACATGATGGGGACTTAACCCGCATACCTGGACTCCTTAGGGTTGTTGGCCGAATCCTACAACATGGGCCCAACACTCTTAGATACAAAGTTTTTGTGATTTCATTATGAGTTTATATTATTTTGTTTGCTTCCATGCTCCCCACTCATTCATTGTGTGGCAGTAGAAATATATAATCACTATTATGTATTTTTTATATTGATGGTAATAATAGCTAGAGACATTACAAAAAAATTGACATTAGTATTACAATTTTTTTATTAATGGCAGTGTGACTATTAACTGAGATTGAGGTAGCTGGACTAAGTAATTCAACAAGACTGATAAATGTGACAAAATATTATGAGTTAAATATGAACATAAATGATGATAGCTAAAAGTAATGGCTAATAAAATGTTAAAACAATATATAGTATAGTACCTTTAAGCAGCAGCTAACTATTACAAATTAAGAGAGTCTGGGTAAGGACATTTCAACCCTATGAACTTTGTGCCTTAACAGGGGACTGAAGGAGTGTACCTCCTTTATAACAGCAGGTTTGAAGTAGTATTGATGAACCATGAACCAAGTATTGAATTAAAATTGGTTTACAGGGTAACAATTTCTTAGTTATATTTTCTCACTGCAGATTATGGGCAGTAGGAACATGCATGCAGAAGACCAAATGAATCCCAGGCTGCCCCCTTGCTCATCTCGACGACAGTTGCAAGACAGGTTACAGACCCCGCAGGGGATTTGTCAGCATCCTACAAGTTGCGAGGGTGTAGGCGGAACCTTGTATACATTAGAAAAAAGGCAACATCAACCATTTAGGCATCAGGGTTCAGGGCCACTGCCGTTATCTACTGTTTCTCAGTCTGTTGCCGAGACCCCAAGGAATCTTCATAGTTACAATCAAGGAGCAAGGAGTGTAGTGTCATCTACACACATAGAAAGCAACTCTTCTGACCTTGTTCGTAATTCCCAGAGCAATGATGACTTGAAAACCCATCAGAATGTTCAGCCTAGCATTAGCAGCCAGAATGTTGATTATAGGCATAATTTTTCTGACAAATATTCAGTTGAGAAACTTTTATCATACCACAATAAACATGTATTCAGACATAACTATACAAAAAAATTGGATCGCTCAAAGGTTCCAAATTTCAACAGTTTTATTGAATTCCTAGAGTGTTTGTCCATTGCTGAATTTCCCTCCTCTTGGCAGACTGACAAGTATATTATACCATCCAAATTCAAAGCTTCAGCCTCAGAATCAGATGGGGCTCAGTTACAGTGGACAAGACCTGAGGATACCTCTCAGAACTCTTGTAATCCAGCTGATTGGCCTTCAACTTTTGAGGAAGATAACATACACTACAGAGTTAAACTGCCACTGAATGAGCCACGATATATTCCTCCACCACCCAATATTTTGGAAGAAAGAGCTAAAGGACTGAAGCGGAAAAAGAAATGGGAAGAAGTAAGAGATAAGAATAAAGTGTCTACTACTGTACTTTCTCCTAAATCAAGTAAAAAACTCTTGAACGAAGACACACTTTACTCTTGCAGTGCCAACCAGTCAAAAAGTGTCAAAACAGAACTTAAGGAAGTTGGTGAAGATGTTATAATATCAAATGTACAGTGTCTTCCAGATTCCAAGGAGCTTATATTTGATGAAAGCATCTGCAAGACGGAAACCTTTCTACAAGAAGATGATTCTGCAACAGAGTATGATATAACTAAAATAAAAAATGAATTTTAATTTTTCAGAATATCTAGGAAGTTTATCCATTGCAGATTTTCCCTCTGGGCACATGAATACAGTATGTATATTGTGCCATCCTATGCTAAGCTTCAGCCACAAAATTTTCTTTTGATAATTACTTTAGCTACAGACGGGGCTCGGTTACAGCGGACAAGCCCTGTTACCTCTCGGAATACAGTACTTGTAATCCAGCCAAGTTTTCCTTCAACTTTTGAGGAAGATTCCATACCCTACAGATTTAAACTGCTGCTGAATTGGCCACAATATTTTCCTCCACCACCCAATATTTTGGAAGAAACTACTAAAAGACTGAAGTATGAAATAGCAATGTACTTTATGCAACCGAAGTAAAAAAAAAAAAAAAAAATCTTTACTCTTTATAATTTCTTATTTACTTTACTCTTTAAGTAAATTCTTTCTTTATACTTTACTCAAATAATTTCTCATTACTTTACTATTGCAGTGCCAAAGTCTACTGTTTGCTGAGCTTTCAAAGCGGTAGTCTGTAATGAAGATGTTATAATACCAAATGGACAGTGTCTTTCATATTCCACAGTGGGCCTATCAGATGATGAAAGCATCTGGAAACTTTCTACAAATAACTGTGGGATATGGCTGAATTAAAAGCTCAGAGTAGAATAGTTGTTCAAGTAACCTTGCAATATGTAGCATATACAATGCAGCACTCTTTTATCTTATACAACCTCCCTGGCTTGGTGCCTTCTTTTGATAATTACTTAATTTAATCTTATACAGGACTAAAATTGTTTTGTCCATACTTTCTTTTTCCTAGGCGAATTTTCAAGCCATTTTCATCAGTTTGCAAATTTTGCATGCCTTTTAAGTTATGATATAAATTATTATGCAAAGTCTGAAAAGGATATATATATTTTTATTATTATATAAGGTACTTTTATTTGTTCCACTGGAAATTTAAAATTTCCAGTTTTTTTTTTTAAGAAATTTAAGGGTAGTTTTCAATTATAATTTTAAAGGAAAATGTGTTTTTCTTAACCTGGGAAAATTGAAATTAGCTACTTAACATGAATGATGGTATTTGTGTAGGCAAATAATACTATTGTATTTGTTTCATTGATTTCTGATAAGTACTAAAATTCAGCTTTTCTGGTACAATGTTTTCATGCTAGTTCAGTGGCTAGCCAATTGCCTCTTAAACAATAATTATTTATACACTACATTCTAAGGAAATCCCCTGCTGGTCCTCTTAAGCCATCTTGTTGAGATGGCTTCCCACTATCCAGTCTCATTGGTCATAGGAGCCCTGTTTGGCCTACCATGGATAAGATCCAAAACCTGGCTTTCCCTCACAAAAAGCTGAAGTTTCAAATAACCTATACCAAGAAAGTATCCAAAAAGTAAGTGAATCAATAGACAACTGCATGTTCAAGAAAAGTACAAAAAATGCCAAATGATTTAAATAAAGTTGTTAACTTGAAGCTACACTTGAAATTCCCCTAGAGCACAAGGCTGTCGACAGGTGGTGACCTGGAACTGCCACTTCAGTGACAGGACTGACCAAGATGTTAAACCGGTCTGTCTTAATTACTTACTCGCTGTGAGGTGAGGTGACTTTGTTGTTCTTCCTATTCAGAAACCCAGTGCTCAAGGGATTTTCTCTAAGGATTTTCACCCCACTGCCCCGGCAAGTTGTATTTGCAAACTTTTCATATGTATGGTTGTAATATTTCTGAAGTGGTTCTTAGAACATTAACACCACCTCTCTCCCTCTCAATTTGGGTTTCACAAGGGTTGCAGCACAACTGATGTTTTAGTGGACTTATAGGTATACATTTGTATTGCCTTTGCTGCGAAGAACTCCATTGTTGCAGTTCTTTTGACCTGGAAAAAACTTATGACCCCACCTAGCGATACAATATTTAGTTCCAACTATGCTCTTTGGCCTGTGTGGCAATCTCCCATGCTTCCTTTAAAGCTTCCTTTCTAGTCGTTCGTTTAAAGTGAGATTTGGTACCAGTTTTTCCGACTTCTTTGGACAATATGAAAGTGTTCCTCAAGGCAGTGTTTTGAACACAACTCTTTTTTTTTCCTATTTGCCCTAAATAAGATAAGATGTTTATTCAGGTAAAGGTACATAAATTGAAAATGAGATACAAACATAATGATGGATTTATAGATAGAGCTAGTACATACAATGCCTGAAGCCACTAATACGCAATGTTTCGGCAAAGTTATGGGAAAAAAATTAGACTAAAATTAATACTAATCGAGATCAAAAGCATAAATTGAATTGAAAAAAGGAAGAAAAGAAAAATGAGAATGATGATAATTAAATGATGGATGGAACAGCAGAAGGAATTTTAACTAAATAAACAGAAGATTGCAATTTTCTTTAAGTTTACACTTGATAGATATCAGCAGTTAAACAAGTTGGTCAATAATCAATATTGTTTGAAAATAGGAAAGACATCGGTTGACATTTAGGAGGTAAGGTAGATTACATGGAGTTTATTAGGTTGTGTTTAGTTTTTCTCTTTAACTGGTTTAACTGGTTGAGAGGGTTACAGCCTTTGACATGACTGGGAAGGTCATTCCACATACTGGGTTCCTTGATTTGCAGAGCTTTTCTAGTTTGATTCGTCTCTTGAAATCTCAAATAGGTATTTGTTTCTAGTGTGGTGCCCATGGGTGGTTCTGTTACAACATTCTAGCAAGTGTTTAAGGGTCAGGATTGGCATTACAGTTCAGTTTTATATATATAGAGTACATTTGAGAGGATGTGCAGTGACTGAATATCTAACACATTCAAAGATTTAAGTAGGGAGGGTCAACTGCTGTCTGGGGCCAAAGTTTGTTATTGTTCTAATAGCAGATTTGTGTTGGGTAATTAGAGGACCTAGATGATTTTGGGTAGTAGAACCACAAACACAAATACCATAATTGAGATAAGGATAGATGAGAGAGTAATAGTGTCACCAGGGCAGGGCGAGGTACATAATATCTGATCTTGGAAAGAATGCCAACAGTTTTAGAAACTTTTTTTTGTAATATGTAGAATGTGGCCCTGGAAATTAAGCTTGTTATCGATGAGGACATCAAGGAATTTACCATATATTTTGTTACTAATTTGGATATTGTTAATTCTTAGATCAATTTGATCTGAGGATTTATTACCAAACAAAATAGAGAAGGTTTTGTCAATGTTAGGGTGAGTTTGTTAGCATTTAGCCAAAGATGGACTTTATTTAGTTCAGTATTCACTGTATCATTCAGAGTAAGAGGGTTAGGACTGAAGAAAATGAAGGTTGTCATCAGTAAATAAAATTGATTTGAGGTGTTGAGAGGCACTTGAAAGGTCATTAATGTAGACGAGAAAGAGGAGAGGGCCACGTATACTGCCTTGTGGAACACCAATGTTGATGGGTAGGGTGGGAGAAATGGAATCATTCACAGAAACATACTGGAGCCTGTCACTAAGACTGAAGGTATTGAAGGGAGTGACTTCTGACTCCATGATGATGTAATTTAACCTTTTAGGTATAACTTGTTTTGTTAGCAATGAACAGTGGGTATTATAGAGGCTCAGAGTTTTCTGAAGAAATGTTTGCATTGCTAGGTTGATACTCACTATGTTGCCTAATTCAGTCTTCCAGTTGATATTAGCAGCAGCAGCAATAAAGTTGCTTATAGAGGTTACACTGTGCAGCCTAAAGCTTATCTTCATTGTATCTAGAGGTGGTTTATTAATATTGGTTAGAAGAAATGTGGGGTAATGATGTGGTCCTATCAGTGATTATACCTGAAGTGGAGAGGTTATGTTAGTCCAAATGTGGTCAAGAGTAGAGGCAGTTGTATCAGTAATTCTAGTAGGTTTAATGATTGAGGGTATGAGCAAGCATTAATTCATACAGTTGAGGAACTAGCAACTCAATAGTTATCAGGCATAAACGGTCTTCCTCTCTTCAGTCTAGTATTTTTTTTGCCCTCTATGATGATCTCATTCCCTGCTGTTGGGGTGATAACTACCATTTCCTCCAATGACAGCTTTAACTTGCGATTGATACCATGTCATCCTGGCCCCGCCGATCATGGCTTCAAGACTTGTGCTGATCTTAGACTCTCGCTTGTCTTGTTCACCTCATATATCTTACCTGTCAAGTCGAATGCTCTAAGTCCCTTACTTTAAAGTCTTGTCCCAATTTTCCTGGAGGGCTGACAGAATGCACACTCCTCTCTTATGATGTTTAAACTTGATTTTGTCTGTCCCGCCTACTCTTCTGACTTTTCGTCATCTTTATGCGCTGCATAATACGTACTAGGTAATGCCTCAGCTCTGGCGCCTTTCGTTCATCCTCAATCCTGAGCCTGTATGCTGAAACCGGAGTTCCATCTCTATAGGATCATCATGATCAATACGGCCTTCACTACAGTACTTTGTGCGGCCCCTGCAACATCCTCACTCTCGCTTAGGCCAGTTTCGACTTACCCCTCATGTGGGCCCCTCCCTCTTCTCTTTCACCACTTTTCTTTTTCTGTGTAGATGTCTCACTTGCAAGATTCACTCTTGGTTCATGTTAGCAATATCTCTCCTTGTAATTACCTAAGTATAACTACAGGATGTATGTAACTACAGAGTTACACAAAGCACATTACTAAAATAGCCACTTATATACACACTACTATATGTATATCTGTACCCGAGAGAATTGGGAGCCTGATGTACATATACATACAAATATACTGAGAATATTTATTTTTATTTATTTATATAAACAAGAGTTCTTACATTCTTGTACAGTCACTAACACGCATAGCATTTTGGGCAAGTCCTTCATCCTAGTTTTCACACACACACACAAATCCCCAGGAAGCAGCTTGTAGCAGCTGTCAAACTCCCAGGTACTTATTTGCTGCTATTTGAACAGGGGCATCAGGGTGAAAAAACTGCCCATTTGTTTCCGCCTCTGCCGGTGATCAAATCCGGACCCTTAGGATTACGAACCCCGAGCGCTGTCCTCTCAGCCGGCATTCCCAATATACTCTATAACAATACATGAACAGATTGTAATAAAATAAAATATTGGAACAAATGGTATATATATATATTATTTAAGTTTACATTTTTAAAATATATCATGACATTAGCCTTTGAAATAACAATGAGCATTTACACTTCATCTTGTGTATGAATTCTTATATGTTTTAAAATAATTGAATTTGTTGACAAATCATTTACACTAGTTGAAGACTGATAAATTTTCCTTGCATGAACACTCATGTGTTTTACTAGATTTGATCTTTGTGAAAAATATTTTAAACACTCTGAACACTGGTATGGTTTCTCTCCTGTGTGAACTCTCATATGTTTTACTAAAAAGGATTTATTTGAAAAACTTTTTAGACATTCTGAACATTGAAATGGTTTCTCTCCTGTATGGACTCTCATATGTTGAACTAGAACTGATTTACTTGTAAAACCTTTTAGACATTCTAAACACTTGTATGGTTTTTCTCTTGTATGAACTCGCATATGATGTACTAGATGCGAATTTTGTTTGAAGTTTTTTTGGCATTCTGAACAGTGATAAGGTTTTTCCCCTGTATGAACTCTCATATGAAGTATTAGAGCTGATTTATCTGAAAAATCTTTTAAACACACTGAACACTGATAAGGTTTCTCTCCTGAGTGAACTCTCATATGTTGAACTAGATGTGAATTTTGAGCAAAAACTTTCAGACACTCTGAGCACTGATATGGCTTTTCACCTGTATGAATTCTCATATGTTGAACTAGATGTGAATTTTGAGCAAAAACCTTTACACACACTGAACATTGATATGGCTTTTTTCCTGTATGAACTCTCATATGTTTTACTAGATTAGAGTTTTGTGAAAAGTCTTTTAGACACTGTTGACATTTGTATGGTTTCTCTCCTGTATGAACTCTCATATGTTTTACTAGAGTTGATTTATCTTTAAAGACACTGAAACACACTATACACTGATATGGTTTTTCTCCAGTATGAACACGCATATGTTTTTCTAGATTTGCTTTTCGTGAAAAATCTTTTAAACATATTGAACACTTGTATGGTTTTTCTCCAGTATGAACAGTCATGTGTTGTACCAGATGGGAATTGCGTTTAAAAGCCTTTAGACACTCTGGACACTGATAATGCTTCTTTTTTGCATTAACTTTCATGTGTTTTAGTTTAAGCACTTTATTGACAAGTATTGACACAAAGCACTATATGTTTTCTTTCCGTAAGAATGCTAATATTATTATATATCTAATTAGTCTTAATTTGTTTAAAGATGAACCACTTGAATGTGTTATTGGACAAGATTTACCATATAAATTTTTTTTACACACTGAATACCAATGTGTTTTCACTTATATAATTCAAGTGTTTTATTGTAATTTTTGTGGAATGGATTTAGATACCTCTTTCTGCCAATATGGTATTCCTCCTGTTACAAAATAAATTATATTACTCAGGTTATTCAAGCACACTGATAAATTATGTGGTTCCACTTGTGTATGATCTTTTTTACATTTTAACTGATATTTATAATTTATTTTAGGACACTAGATTGAGAATTAACTATAAACAAGAAGACCTAATGAACAAAGCTGAATAGAAGTAGTGTCAGAAGGGAGACCATTATATAAAAATAGGAGCACTTTACAGCTATTTTATGAAGCAGCTGAAATACTCTTTGAAGATTTGCTGGAGCATGATGGTACTGGTTCTCGATGATACTGTGTATGGAATGACAAATAAATATTTGTCTCTTAAAACAACCATTTTCTTTTGTATTCTATCTCTACTGCACAAATACCTCCACATTCCATAAAAATGGGAAATGTAAAAATAATCATAATGACACTACAGTGGCACCTCGACTTACGATTGCCCCGACTTACAATAATTTCGAGTTATGATGTACATTTGATCGAAAAATGTGACTCGACTTACAATAGTGTCATCGACTAACGATATTTGTTGGTACACGTTTGGGTTGAAAGAGCTCGTGGTTCCCGGTCATGTGGGCCGACCTACCTCAGTTTACTAGAGCTTCCCGCTTAGTGACGATCACGCCTATAACAAATTCTGTTTTTGTGGCGATTTTTTGCTTTTTGAACATAAAACTGATTATTATATATCATGCCGTGGGTCCCAAGAAAGTCAGTGGTAAGGTTCAACCTAAGAAAATAGTTGTGAGTAGAGGTAGTAGAGGATGTCCCTTCCTCATTAAGAAAATGTGTGAAGTATGGGAAGAACTGCAAAGTTTTGTTGAAAAAACTCACCCAGATAAAGCTGTAGCAGGCCATTGCATTGACATTTAAATGACAATGTGATGTCTTACTACAGACAAGTGTTAAAATGTAGACGAAAAACAAGTGTGTTTAGACAGATTCTTAGTAAGACAAGCAAGCAGTGAGCCACAAGCAGGTCCTAGTGGTATGCAGGCAAAACATGCCAGAGTGTGTATCCCAGAGAAGTCATCACTGCCTGATGTTATAATGGAAGGGAACTCCCCTTCCAAACAGTCCACCTCTCCTTTTCCCCCCTCATCACCATCTTCCATACGCCATCAAGAGTCCTTCATAAAGGTAAGATAAACATATGTACTGTATTGTAGTTAGAGAAAAAAATTGTATTCAGTATAAAATGTATTTGTAAGTTAATATTTTGGAGGGTGGGGAATGGATTAATTCAATTTAATTTCTTATGGGAAAAATCGCTTCGACTTATGATATTTCGACTTACGATACGTCTCTGGGAAAGGATTACCATCGTAAATCGAGGCCCCACTGTATTATGTTATATGAATATCTGAATAGGACTAAAATTCCTAAATATATATTACTGTACTTCGTGTGAGAAAGCACTAAATATCAACTTTTTTTACTCCTGTATAAAGTCTCGTGTGATGGTTTAAACATATTTATTTTAATGCTTTGGCTATGGCACTGATATATTTTGATCAAAAATTGTAGAAAATACTGCACAACTTGTAATTATAATTTTCCTAGTTTTCATTACATACTATGAAGGAAAAGCCAGCACTGACTGTAATGAAACACCATTTTCTGGGGGTGGCCCAGGAGGCTCCCTGAAGCTACCGAAACCTATATGTGTTTTATTAGTTTCGGGCCATCAGTCACTGGAGTCCTTAGGCCTAGCAGGGACCATAAGCCAGAACCTGGTCCCCTCAGAGAGGCGCAGAGAGCAAACGCTTATGAACACTTTACATTTAAAGTACACTATGTCATATTCTGCCATTGACCAAGGGCATATACCCAGAAAGACAGGCAAGCCAAAACAAACTAGCCGATAAAATGCGACCTACAGCCCAAATGAGCCAAGAGACTCCCCCTAAATAAGGAATGGAAACGAAAATGAGCAACTCTGCATGAGAACTAGTACACCCGCTCGATAGTGGAAACCGACCCCCCTCCCCCATGACCAAGGGAGCGGGAGGAAGCCCGCTGTCCACCCTCCAGTCTGAAGTAAAAAACTGCCGACCGGAGGGAGGGTGTAAGGAAGCCTCCGGGGCCACCCCCAGAAAAGGGCGTTTCATTACATTCAACTCTGGCTTTCTAGGAGGGAACCCCGTCAGCTCCCTGAAGCTAACTACCTGCAGAGAAATGAGACAGGGACTTACCTGGGAGGTGGCAACACTGCACATCTCAGTGCGAAGAAGGAACCGTCGACAAACTCTGAAGTGCATAAATAGTAGTGATGAGTTCAAGACAGTGACTGCAGTGGGAGTGTTTGTGTTTTGTAATACAGTAGAACTCAAATGCTTCAATTGATCTCGGAATAATTTTATCACGACATACATTTTTTCCTACTTTTTTTTTTTTTACTTTGAGTGTTAATACAAATAAAATCATTATTTACAAAGTATGAATTTTGAGTGCACACAACTATTGCAGCAAAAGTGTTAAAGAGCACTGTAAAAACAAATTTATTAATTTAAAATTAGAAGCATATTAGATTCAACTGCTTTAAAAAATTTTAGTTATTTTATTTTTGAGAAAACTAGTTTCTTAGTACAGTACTGTAATTATATTTCTTCAAAATGTTCCAAGCGGTCTGAATCTATGCAACAATGAGATTGTTCTAACACGTATCAAGGTAAAACTTCAAAGAATGACTTATGCTTTTTGTCAACAAAGATAATATAAATTTTGTATTACAATATGAAATGCAATATCATTTATTATTCAATCAAATGTGTGAAGATACCTGATCACTGTGAAAACACCTAACCCCTCCCTGTGTAAGGATACCTGATCACTGTGAGAACACCTAACCACCCCCTGTGTAAGGATACCTGGCCACTGCAAGAACACCTATCCCCCCCTGTGTAAGGATACCTTGCCATTGTGAGAACACGTAACCCCCCCCCTGTGTAAGGATACCTGGCCATTGTAAGAACACCTATACTATACTATATACTATACTATACTTTGTCAGTTATTACACTATATACACAGGTTATATATAAGTATCTGCATGTTTTGTTCACCATAACGAAACACTAAGTTGGTATTGAGTCAAAAAGCAACGAGGAGTGACCGCCACACACCAGCCAGCCACTCGCTGCCACTCACTCCCTCAACACCTTACTCGCCCACATTCTCTTCCCATCATACTGTTTTTGTTTGTATTCACTATATACAGACATTATATATAAGTACTGTATCTACATTCGTGTTCACCGTTACGAACTACTAAGTTGGTATGCTGAGTGGCAGTGTCAGTGGCAGCCAGCCACTGGCTGCCACTTCCTCCCTCCCTCACCTCACCTGTACTATATACTGTACAAAAGTACTTACATTCTTGTACAGCCACTAACACACACGACATTTCGAGCAAGTCCTTAAATTAAGGGGACGTGAAACGAAAAAATATTCGTCCACATATTTAGGATAAAATGTTAAACAAATCTAACATTATTTGACATTAGCACTGTGAAAATTTCATCGCAATATGTTAAGAAATGGATTTTATATGATTTAAAAACAAAAACAAAAGACCATTTGCAACCAGTACTAATATCAGTAACACCTAGTTAGTGGAACTCTTGGATAATGCAGTAATAAACATATACAAGCACTTGCCCAAAGCACAAAGAAGAACGTAGTAGTAAGGAGGGTCCACAAAGTGGATATGCAGCTGGTGCCTTGTAAGATTGCTGACTGCCACCTGGAGGGTAAAATTTAACGCAAATAGTAATGAGTAAGCATGTTATTTTGATGTATTTTATTATACAGTATATCATTGTCTAATGCCAATATATCTTATGTCCTCCAATTTTTTATTTTTTTTGGGGGGTGGGGTTTTTTTTTTCTTCTTTGTTTCTTATTTGATACTTTTTGTGGCTGCTGCTTCTTGGATAATGCATACCCGTCACTAAGTAGGTGAAGTTAAAACAAAATTGGTCAACAAATAAATCAGCCACAGGTGGCAGATCTTGTGACTTAATTTATTTTGACCAATTTTTTCACAGATTTCAAACTATTTTCTTTGTCTCTTTAGGTTGTTTTGATCATTGACCAAATTGAGGCTTTATCATTTATATAAAGTATACATACATATATATTATATATATATATATATATATATATATATATATATATATATATATATATATATATATATATATATATATATATATATATATATATATATCCCCTAAATCATTATAATTATCCCTATATTTTTTTTCTTTTTTTTTGGGGGGGGGGGGGGTTATTTTTTCTTGGCTTAATTTCAACACATATTGACCTACAACTTTCACATATTCAAGTATGAATGCCAAGCAGTATTTATTAAAACATACAAAAAAAATTCATAAATTAGAACTACCATATTCATTGTCGATAACTTCAACTTCAATTACAGTACAGTATCTCTAAAACAGGAATTTCAACTTTGAGACAGCTTCAAAATTTCAGTTTCTTACCAATTCTCACTATTTTCACTATTTAGGGTGCAACATTGTCTGTTCTACAACTTCCTTATTTAGATTCTTCATAAATGCCAAACTTCTGGAGTTATAAATTTGTGTGTCTAAATTTACTACACATTTAAAATGCCACACTGACTTTTTTTTTTATAGTAAACTATACTGCCAAACTATATTCTACAATAATGACCATATCCTATTCTGTGACCATAATAACACCAAATGAACAAAATTTTATATTTTTAAAGCTGATTTCAATACTGTAAATTAAACTTTTAATTTTATATATATGCATATTTTTATTTCTCATGTTATGTTGTTATCATTTAGACAAAGTTGAAGTGTTTACTAGAGTTGGATGTGACAAAGGCTATAGGCCCAGATGGAATCTCTCCTTGGATATTAAAGGAAGAAGCAGAAGAACTGTGCCTGCCACTCTCCATAGTGTATAACAAATCACTGGCAACAGGGGAACTGCCAGAAATTTGGAAAGCAACTAATGTAGTCCCAATATACAAGAAAGGGGATAGACAGGAGGCACTGAACTACAGGCCAGTGTCCCTAACCTGCATACCATGCAAGCTGATGGAGAAGATTGTGCAAAGAAAGCTAGTGGAACATCTGGAGCAAAAGGACTTTGTAACAGCATCAGCATGGGTTCAGGGATGGCAAGTTCTGCCTCACAGGGTTACTTGAATTCTACGACCAAGCAACAAAAATCAGGCAAGAAAGAGAAGGGTGGGCAGATTGCATATTTTTGGATTGCCAGAAAGCCTTAGATACAGTACCACACAAGAGGTTAGTGAAAAAGCTGGAGTGAAAGGGAAGGTACTCCATTGGATAAAGGAATACCTAAGCAACAGGTGACATCGAGTCAATGTGAGGGGTGAGGTCTCAGATTGGCGAGATGTTACAAGTGGAGTCCCGCAGGGGTCAGTTCTTGGACCTATACTGTTTCTGATATATGTAAATGATCTCCCAGAGGGTATAAACTCGTTTCTCTCAATGTTTGCTGATGATGCAAAAATTATGAGGATTAAAACAGGATGATAGGAGGAGGGTACAAGATAACCTAGACAGACTGAGTAAATGGTCCAACAAATGGCTGTTGAAGTTCAACCCGAGTAAATGCAAAGTAATGAAACTAGGCAGTGGAAAAAGGAGGCCAGACACAGGATACAGAATAGGAGATGAAGTACTTAATGAAACGGACGGAGAGAAAGATCTAGGAGTTGATATCACACCAAACCTGTCTCCTGAAGCCCACATACAAAGAATAATGTCTGCGGCATATGAGAGGCTGGCTAACATCAGAACAGCGTTCAGGAACCTTGTGTAAGGAATCATTCAGAATCTTGTACACCACATATGTAAGACCAATCCTGGAGTATGCGGCCCCAGCATGGAGCCCGTACCTTCTCAAGCACAAGACGAAGCTGGAAAAAGTTCAGAGGTATGCCATTAGATTAGTCCCAGAACTAAGAGGCACGAGTTACGAGGAAAGGCTGCAGGAAATGCACCTTACGACACTGGAAGACAGAAGAATAAGGGGAGGCATGATCACAACCTACAAAATCCTCAGGGGAATTGACCGGGTAGAAAGGATAAACTATTCAACACTGGCGGGACGCGAACAAGGGGACACAGGTGGAAACTGGAGTACCCACATGAGCCACAAGGACGTTAGAAAGAACTTTTTCAGTGTCAGATTAGTTAACAGACGGAATGCACTAGGCAGTGATGTGGTGGAGGCTGACTCCATACACAGTTTCCCAATGTAAATATGACAGCCCAGTAGGCTCAAGAATCTTTACACCATTTGATTGACAGTCGAGAGGCGGGCCCAAAGAGCCAAAACTCAACCCCTGCAAGCACAAATAGGTGAGTACACACACACACACACATAAAACAAACAGAGAGCAAGGGGCACCTGGTCACACACACAGTAAGGACACCTACCTGGCCACAACTCCCCTGTGATATGTACACTTTGCGTGAAGGTTTTCTCCTCTCGGTGCCTGCACAACTGCTAATGTTGAGAGATGTTCACAATGGAGCGTTAATTTTGATGGCTAGCAAGGCTTGAATATTATTTTTGCTAGACTTGATGCATTTTATCTATTATGTATCTTCCGTTTGCGTGAAGATTTTGTTGCTGTTATCAGGTGATATAAAGGCGACATCGAAACTGATGCAGTGGACGCGAAGGTTGTATTGATGGCGTCAGCTGATCGCAGCGGCTGTCCTCTATTACAAGGTTTACGTTTTCTATGTTTGAAGGGAGAGGTTTTCATGGTATACTTGACAACTAGCCAAAGCTCGTTTTCTGTTTGTTAAATTCATATATAATAATTCTCTTTGACTGGGGACAGGAAGCCTGTGGATATATATAAGAACATAAGAATAAAGGTAACTGCAGAGGGCTATTGGCCCATACAAGGCAGATCCTATTTATAACTACCCAATCCCACTCATATATATGATTAACCCACGTTTGAAACAATCAAGGGACCCTACCTCCATCAAGTTACGCGGTAATTGGTTCCACAAATCAACAACCCTGATACCGAACCAGTATTTACCCAGGGCTTTCCTAAATCTAAACTTATCCCATTTATACCCATTGTTTCGTGTTCTGTCTTGTGTTGATAATTTTATCAACACAATTTTATATGCCTGGGGACCATTATACATACATATATATATATATATATATATATATATATATATATATATATATATATATATATATATATATATATATATATATATATGTCGTACCTAATAGCCAGAACGCACTTCTCAGCCTACTATTCAAGTCCCGATTTGCCTAATAAGCCAAGTTTTCATGAATTAATGTTTTTTCGTCTACCTAACCTACCTAACCTAACCTAACCTAGCTTTTTTTGGCTACCTAACCTAACCTTACCTATAAATATAGGTTAGGTTAGGTTAGGTAGGGTTGGTTAGGTTCGGTCATATATCTACGTTAATTTTAACTCCAATAAAAAAAAATTGACCTCATACATAGAGAAAAGGGTTGTTTTATCATTTCATAAGAAAAAAATTATAGTAAATATATTAATTCAGGAAAACTTGGCTTATTAGGCAAATCGGGCCTTGAATAGTAGGCTGAGAAGTGAGTTCTGGCTACTAGGTACGACATATATATATATATATATATATATATATATATATATATATATATATATATATATATACATATATATATACATATATATATACATATATATATATACATATATATATATATATTATTAAATATGACCGAAAAAGTAAGATTAATAATTCTAACACGAATTTTCTCAATCTTTCGTACATTACGCTTCACTGTTGGAGGTAAATCAAAAATCACTTCTCCAAAATTCATTTTTATTTCTAGTCTGACGCGACACGGGCGCGTTTCGCAAAACTTATTACATTTTCAAAGACTTCACAAATACACAACTGATTAGAACTTACGTCTCTCTGATATTATATCTACATTTGAGTGAGGTGGGAAGGATGATGTGGCATTAACACAAGACAGAACAGGGGATATTAATAGGGTATTAAAAGTATCAACACAAGACAGAACAGAAACAATGGGTATTGAATAGAAGTGTTTGTAGAAAGCCTATTGGTCCATATTTCTTGATGCTTCTATATTGGAGCGGAGTCTTGAGGTGGGTAGAATATAGTTGTGCAATAATTGGCTGTTGATTGCTGGTGTTGACTTCTTGATGTGTAGTGCCTCGCAAACGTCAAGCCGCCTGCTATCGCTGTATCTATCGATGATTTCTGTGTTGTTTACTAGGATTTCTCTGGCGATGGTTTGGTTATGGGAAGAGATTATATGTTCCTTAATGGAGCCCTGTTGCTTATGCATCGTTAAACGCCTAGAAAGAGATGTTGTTGTCTTGCCTATATACTGGGTTTTTTTGGAGCTTACAGTCCCCAAGTGGGCATTTGAAGTGGGCAGGAACTTCTTTTCCACAGCTCATAAAACGGAGGAAAGGGTCCTGAAAGATATTGTTAATAGAAACGTTATCCCTACAGACAAAAATCAGAGGATACAACTGACGATTTACTATAAAACCAGAAAAACGGCCAGCCTACTCATGAGAAACTCTCCAGACACAAAACAGAACGCTTTAAAAGAGACTAACGTCGTCTATGCCTTCAAATGCCCACTTGGGGACTGTAAGCTCCAAAAAACCCAGTATATAGGCAAGACAACAACATCTCTTTCTAGGCGTTTAACGATGCATAAGCAACAGGGCTCCATTAAGGAACATATATAATCTCTTCCCATAACCAAACCATCGCCAGAGAAATCCTAGTAAACAACACAGAAATCATCGATAGATACAGCGATAGCAGGCGGCTTGACGTTTGCGAGGCACTACACATCAAGAAGTCAACACCAGCAATCAACAGCCAATTATTGCACAACTATATTCTACCCACCTCAAGACTCCGCTCCAATATAGAAGCATCAAGAAATATGGACCAATAGGCTTTCTACAAACACTTCTATTCAATACCCATTGTTTCTGTTCTGTCTTGTGTTGATACTTTTAATACCCTATTAATATCCCCTGTTCTGTCTTGTGTTAATGCCACATCATCCTTCCCACCTCACTTAAATGTAGATATAATATCAGAGAGACGTAAGTTCTAATCAGTTGTGTATTTGTGAAGTCTTTGAAAATGTAATAAGTTTTGCGAAACGCGCCCGTGTCGCGTCAGACTAGAAATAAAAATGAATTTTGGAGAAGTGATTTTTGATTTACCTCCAACAGTGAAGCGTAATGTACGAAAGATTGAGAAAATTCGTGTTAGAATTATTAATCTTACTTTTTCGGTCATATTTAATAATATATGTCTACAGGAAAGACTGCTACCAAAATATATATATATATATATATATATATATATATATATATATATATATATATATATATATATATACATATATATATACATATATATATATATATATATATATATATATATATATATATATATATATATATATATAATATATATATATATATATATATATATATATATATATAATATATATATATATATATATATATATATATATATATATATATATATATAATATTAAACCACGGATTCTTCTTTTGCTTCTCTGTTTTTTCCTGTCGGGCTGGGACAAACCTGCTCACAGCCTCCTGACACTTTTGGGTGACATAGTCCATCATGTCCATCATAGTCCATACTCTTGTCGGTCCCTTGACGTGTTGACTTAGAAAGTTTCTTGTAGCCACTCTTAGCTCTCCATGTGGGTCTCTGTTCCCCCAATCTATCTTCCCATGGTTGAAGTCTCCCATGATTAGTAGTCTGGATCTGTTCCGGCTAGCCACAGAAGCTGCTCTCTCTATTATATTGATGGTTAGGTTGGTGGCCAAGTTGTTTCTATCATATTCCTGTCTGGGTTTTCTGTCGTTCGGTGGGGGGTTATATATGACTACTACTATAATTTTCTGTCCTCCAGTTGCTATGGTGCCTGATATGTAGTCACTGAAACCTTCTCAGTTCTGAATTACCATCTCTTCGAAACTCCAACCTCCTCTTATTAGCAAAGCTACACCACCTCCTCTCCCGTCTCTTTCTTTCCTCACTACATAGTAGCCCTGTGAAAACACTGCGTTTGTTATGGTTTTCGTTAACTTTGTTTCTGTGAGTGCTATTATGTCTGGGCACGTTCCTTGATTGCCCTGGCGAGTTCACTTGTTTTATTTGTAATCCCATCTATGTTAGTGTACATTGCCTTGAAGCTCACTTTCTTCTGTTCATTTTCTTGTCCCCTTCTTGGCGAAAATTCTGCTGGTGTGGGAATCTGTTCCGTGGGCGAGAGGATCTGTGAGGTGGTTTGCAGGGTCTCAGAGGATTTTGGGGTGGGGGGTGGGGGTTTAAGGGAAGGGGGGATAGGTAGGGTGTGGGTTAAGGAGATAGGGGGGACATAGAGGATACGGGGTGAGGGGGGAGGAGGGATAGGGAGGGTATGGGATGAAAGGGGAGGGGGGGAAAGGCGGGAGGGGGGACATGATGGGAATGGGGGAGGGGTGACAGGGTCAGAATGGGGTGGGGGGGGTTGGCAGGTAGGGTGAGGGGAAGGGAGGGTTTCTATGCAGAGGGGGGTGGTGGTGTTGCTGGGATGCTGGTTTTGGGTTCCCCTCTTGTCTCTGGGACTGTTGTGTTGGGGGGCTGCGATTTCCTGGTTTACTCCTCTCTCCCTGCGCTTCCTCCTTGCCTCTGCTGCCCTGGCTCTCTCCTCCTTCGTCCTGTCCCTCTGCAGGAATACTTTTTTGTATTCCTCCACATACAGCAGACAACTCTTCCTTTCGAGAATATCCTCCTTCGTGGCTTCGTTTGTAAACACCACCTTTACAAGTCGGTTTCTGTCCTTGTTGTACCAGCCCAACCTGAAAACCTTCTCAATGTTTTGTTCAGCCCCTTCCTTCTGTAACCCCTTCAGTAGCCCATGTACTGCCTCTCTATCCTTGCTATTCCATTTTTGCCTGTTGGATCCTTCCTGTTCTTTGATGCCAACAACTACCACTGATTTTTTTCTCTCCAGCAGCTGAGTGGTTCACCTTGCTGCTTCCTGTGAGGTAGCTGCTTGCATGGCTACCTCCCTCACTGTGTCCATTGCATCTGAGCTCTTTCTCAGTCTTTCCACAAATGTTTCAGGTACGGAGGCATTTCCTTCCACTGTAACATTCCCACCTTCCCTTTGGATGATAATCTGATGCTCGGTCTCTTTATTTTTCTCTGTGAGGGATTTATCTCCTCCCTTGCTGATGTCAGCTCACTTTGCAGGTTGTTAATTGTAATCCTCATTTCATATATCTCCCTCCTGAATTCCTCCAGAACTTGGGTTAAGATTTCCTTCGTGTGGTCACTTTGACTATTCCCTGTGTCCCTGTTACATCCTCCTGCCATTTTGTCCCTTGTCAAGAGAGAGAGAGAGAGAGAGAGAGAGAGAGAGAGAGAGAGAGAGAGAGAGAGAGAGAGAGAGAGAGAGAGAGAGAGAGAGAGAGAGAGAGAGAGAGAGAGAGAGAGAGAGAGAGAGAGAAGAGAGAGAGAGAGAGAGAGAGAGAGAGAGAGAGAGAGAGAGAGAGAGAGAGAGAGAGAGAGAGAGAGGGAGAGAGAGAGAGAGAGTGAAAAAAAAGAACAGAGAGAACGAGATGGAGGGTGGTGTGTGTGTGTGATGAGGGTTAAGAGGAAGTGGGTGAGGTGTTGTCTTCAGATTACGGCAGGTAAGAGAGGGGGTGGATTATGAGTGAGGTTTTATCCTCTTTCCACGAAAGGTGTTAGTTCTTTCTAGCCTGACGTATGTGTGTGTGCGTGCTTGTGTGTGTGTGTGTGTGTGTGTGTGTGTGTGTGTGTGTGTGTGTGTGTGTGTGTGTGTGTGTGTGTATGTGTGTGTGTGTGTGTGTTTGTTTTTGCGTGTGCGTGCGTGTGTGCTTGCAAACGAACTTGTGCGTGTGTGCGTGCGTGTGTTACGGGGGTCCTGTAAAATGTCAACCTCTACCCAAAATGAGCCACTTAGATATTTTAAATGTATATGATATACTGAACAAGAATTTGATAACATTTTACCTCTGTACACCTGAAGAATTGACCAGAGAGGGGTACCTACCTGTCAGCCTCCCACTCACACAACCAGGTGAATAATTACGATGCTGGATGACGAAGTGATCCGTCGTCGCCTCCCACGTGGTGATTCACTAATCCAGTAGATTGATGATGGCGGTTCTTCTCTATCTAACACAAATCTCTGGAGTCAGTCACTATATCGGTGTGTCTGTTGTGTTACAGTTCACCAATTCACTGTATCACTGATCACTTGACCCAATATGTAAACAAAGCCTCGTGGGCCCTCCCACGTGGCCTGTCTGGTGAATTCACTGTTTAACACAAAGTTCTAGTGGTAGCACTGTGTTTTTTCTTTCCTATTCGCGGCGGTTATACACTTTGTGATACCCCTAGATCTGTGATCTGTCACTGTAGCCTTAATTAACCCAAAAATATTGGCGTTTATTGTAGCGCGTGACCCCAGCGACCCTCCCTCCACGGCTGGCTGAACTGAACTCTGGGGCATGTGGGGGCATAACAATGCACACATCTAAAAAGAAATCACCAACATCGCATTGCAGCAGATTAATGAAGAAAAGGGCCTTGAAGTCAAAATCCAGCGGTCATTGAAAGTTGCATAAGAAGAGGGAGCAGCAGTATAAAAAGCCAACCAGACACAAGAAATAGTCAAAAGAACCTTTGTCTTCACGAACAAGATGGTAGTTATTCAACTGTGCAATTCTCTGGGGGGACCTTTGGAAAAATAGGGGATCTTTGACAATCTGGTAGCTTCCTGCCCCCGTCGAGGTCACTTATATAGAGATGTAGTGGCCCTCATGTAAATTCGGATAAATATATTCTTCAGACTTAATTGTATGACGGTCCGTGCAGGGTGGAACTACTGACCTTCCCTAGGATGCAACCCCCACATCTGTTCTCTAACTCTCGGGTACCTATTTACTGTTAGGTGAAAAGAATCATTAGGTGAAAGGAACCGTACCCAACCATTACTCTCCCGCCCGGAAATTAAGCCCTCGATCTCCAGTTGAGTCGAGATCGAAACCAACTGTACTACGTGACCTTTCCCTATGAGACTCATATATTGTTAGGTTAGGCTGTATTAGGCTAGGTTGGATTATGCCAGGTTGGTCTGGGTTAGGTTACGTTAAGTTGAGTACGGTTAGGTAGCTTCTATAATCCGCTGGAGAACCGTCTCGTGTACGATGTGACATATCCTGTTAAAGTTTAAAAAGTTGGCTCAATAGGATCCGGGCTGTAACTTGCTTAGCTAAATAAATTTCCTGGTTCAGATCCCGAGCCCATTATGTGCCCTTGTAATGATAAAACAATGGTTAAATGGTTAAATCAATGGTGTGGCTTTTCTACTACCATTCACAGGATGGGTATGGAGCCCACTACCACTCACAGGAAGGGTATGGAGTCCACTACCAGCCACAGGATGGGTATGGAATCCACTACCACCCACAGGATGGGGATGGAGTCCACTACCACTCACAGGAAGGGTATGGAGTCCACTACCAGCCACAGGATGGGTATGGAATTCACTACCACCCACAGGATGGGGATGGAGTCCACTACCACCCACAGGATGGGCATGGAGTCCACTACCAGCCACAGGATGGGTATGCAGTCCACTACTACCCAGACGATGGGTATGGGTTGCATAATAATTGAACTAAACTGAAACATTCACGTATTTCTCCCGTTTTCTTTCAAGGTCGGCCGGACTTGCCCAACGTCACGTGGAGTCAGCATCTACTAGGCTCCACCACCCGGGGGCTGCGTCGCAGTCTAACAACTGGCCCCGGACGGTGAGTTGCAGGCACTACTCCGCCAGACATACGTATTGTTATTTAAGTAGTGAAAATATAAGTTAGTTTAGCCTAATTAGTTAGTTTTAGCCTCAATTATGGAGGCTACTATATATATATATATATATATATATATGTGTGTGTGTGTGTGTGTGTGTGTGTGTGTGTGTGTGTGTGTGTGTGTGTGTGTGTGTGTGTGTGTGTGTGTGTGTGTGTGTGTGTGTGTGTGTGTGTGTGTGTGTGTGTGTGTGTGTGTGTGTGTGTGTGTGTGTGTGTGTGTGTGTGTGTGTGTGTGTGTGTGTGTGTGTGTGTGTGTGTGTGTGTGTGTGTGTGTGTGTGTGTGTGTGTGTGTGTGTGTGTGTGTGTGTGTGTGTGTGTGTGTGTGTGTGTGTGTGTGTGTGTGTGTGTGTGTGTGTGTGTGTGTGTGTGTGTGTGTGTGTGTGTGTGTGTGTGTGTGTGTGTGTGTGTGTGTGTGTGTGTGTGTGTGTGTGTGTGTGTGTGTGTGTGTGTGTGTGTGTGTGTGTGTGTGTGTGTGTGTGTGTGTGTGTGTGTGTGTGTGTGTGTGTGTGTGTGTGTGTGTGTGTGTGTGTGTGTGTGTGTGTGTGTGTGTGTGTGTGTGTGTGTGTGTGTGTGTGTGTGTGTGTGTGTGTGTGTGTGTGTGTGTGTGTGTGTGTGTGTGTGTGTGTGTGTGTGTGTGTGTGTGTGTGTGTGTGTGTGTGTGTGTGTGTGTGTGTGTGTGTGTGTGTGTGTGTGTGTGTGTGTGTGTGTGTGTGTGTGTGTGTGTGTGTGTGTGTGTGTGTGTGTGTGTGTGTGTGTGTGTGTGTGTGTGTGTGTGTGTGTGTGTGTGTGTGTGTGTGTGTGTGTGTGTGTGTGTGTGTGTGTGTGTGTGTGTGTGTGTGTGTGTGTGTGTGTGTGTGTGTGTGTGTGTGTGTGTGTGTGTGTGTGTGTGTGTGTGTGTGTGTGTGTGTGTGTGTGTGTGTGTGTGTGTGTGTGTGTGTGTGTGTGTGTGTGTGTGTGTGTGTGTGTGTGTGTGTGTGTGTGTGTGTGTGTGTGTGTGTGTGTGTGTGTGTGTGTGTGTGTGTGTGTGTGTGTGTGTGTGTGTGTGTGTGTGTGTGTGTGTGTGTGTGTGTGTGTGTGTGTGTGTGTGTGTGTGTGTGTGTGTGTGTGTGTGTGTGTGTGTGTGTGTGTGTGTGTGTGTGTGTGTGTGTGTGTGTGTGTGTGTGTGTGTGTGTGTGTGTGTGTGTGTGTGTGTGTGTGTGTGTGTGTGTGTGTGTGTGTGTGTGTGTGTGTGTGTGTGTGTGTGTGTGTGTGTGTGTGTGTGTGTGTGTGTGTGTGTGTGTGTGTGTGTGTGTGTGTGTGAACTTAACATACGTAGTGGAAGCCAGGACGCTTACATATTCCCTCAGATGAATGAGCGACATTTGTTATGTTAGATATTACGTAAAATACGGATATATAGTTGTTTTTACTGGAGGCAAAGCGACTCTGCATGTACTAGTGTACATATATCCTGCCACTCTCCAGAGTCGTCAACGGTACAGCCTACTGTGAAAATATTTTAAATATTTTATAATATGTTTTATATATATTGAAAATAATATGGATCCCCATTGCCAAAGGCGCGGGTGAATGTTTGTGTGGTTACTCAACCGGCTGGTTTGTTTGGGGGTTGATCTATCAACCACAGGTGGGTTATTAAGGCCTGAACTCAAGCTAACTGCTTGGTCGACCAGCAAGTATTCTGTAATCCTTTCCATGATTATTCAAGTTCAAGTTCAAGTATGTTTATTAAGACAAGAAAGAAATACATCTCAAATGGATGGAGTAGCTTAGGCTATTTCTACCTCCCCCTACCATGATTAAGGATTACTGTAAGCGCTCAGTGTTTATATGTACGATAGAGACGCATTGGTACACCTCTCTCTGTGTAGACGTCCCTTGTGGTCCAACCAGCTGCTGTACCGGCCAGATCAAATGGTAGTCAACCGACTGATGTTTACATTATCATAATTGTAATCTTTATTTGTAAAAAGAGAAAGTCCATCTGTTTATTGGTTTGTCTCTCTGTTTGGTTGTCTGTCGTAGGGTGGAGGCCAGACACTTGTGCTATCTTCACGCAATTTTCCAAGATGACACGTGCGGGGTATGGGAGTTTCATATGGCATCTTGAGCAACCCTTCTATGATAGCCATGAAATCACGTCTGAAATCGGTGATGAGTTTTCTGTAGAGTTATTTAGAAGTTTTTCCAATGCTTCGTAATAATAAATTTTCAGAGAGAGAGAGAGAGAGAGAGAGAGAGAGAGAGAGAGAGAGAGAGAGAGAGGGAGAGGGAGAGGGAGAGAGAGAGAGAGAGGGAGAGGGAGACAGAGAGAGAGAGAGAGAGAGAGAGAGAGAGAGAGAGAGAGGGAGAGAGAGAGAGAGAGAGAGAGAGAGAGAGGGAGAGAGAGAGAGAGAGAGAGAGGGAGAGAGAGAGAGAGAGAGAGAGAGAGAGAGAGAGAGAGAGAGAGAGAGAGAGAGAGAGAGAGAGAGAGAGAGAGAGAGAGAGAGAGAGAGAGAGAGAGAGAGAGAGAGAGAGAGAATAGGGAAGAGTGGAAGAAAAAAAGGGAGACGGCAGAAAGTACACTTTACAAATACCTTTACAAATATTTTGTTTACATTCACTGAATGATGAGTTTACATAAGTCCTTCACAGTGTGTTCCCATCGTCAGACATTTCGTGTTGTGATCTTATTAGCGGGGTCCCGGTAGTACAGTCGGGTTCGTTCTCGACTCTCAATCGAGAACTGGGAGCCTGACGGCTGAGTGGACAGCGCTTAGGGTTCGTAGTCTTAAGGGTTCGGGTTCGATCCCCGGCGGAGGTGAAAACAAATGGGCAGAGTTTCTTTTACCCTGGTGCTCCTGCTGACCTAGCAGGAAATAGGTACCTGGGATTTACGCTATGTGTGCATAGCGTTTATGCTATACATACTTTATCATATACAGCTCCATGGCTGTACAAGAATATAAGAACTCTTCTATGTGCATATATAGAAAAAAATACAAAATCCTAGTTCGAATCCCGGGCGGGACAAAAATGGTTGGGCGCGTTTTCTATCTCCTAATGACCCTGTCAACCTACCAGTAAATAGGTGCCCAAGTCAGCTTATTGCATTGGTTGCATCCTGGGCGGGATCAGTAATTCGACCTTGGGGGGGGGGGACCTTGGGGGGGGGGGAGGGGGAACCTCGACATAAGAATAACGTGTGTGAATACACTCTGGCTGCCTGTCCCCCGACACAATAAATTATTATTATTATTATTATTTATTTTACCGGATGGTATCATGCACACTATATTAACCAAACAGACTGTTCAATGCTAAACTAATAAATATGGTCATTACGGCAAACGACGTTATCTACACAGATGAACTCATTTGCCGTTCAAGGTTATCTACACCGATAAAACTATCTCAAAGACAATCTTTGTTTATCAGTAGTTGTTATTGGTACCAAGCTTGAAGAGGGGCGGAATTAATGTACATGGGCTCCAGTGTCCTAAGGGTACATCAGATGGGTTTATAGAGAGTGTACATGGGGAACTAATGGATCTGGGGACGCTAGGTTACAGCTGGGTGGTGAGAATGTACGTGGGATTCAGTGCTCTTGGCTATGAACGTGTTCTTCGGGAGAGTGAAAGTTCTCGAGGTCAATTCTATTCTATATTTTATTTTATCTCTTTACTATTAATAGCAATATGACGTTCGGATTGCTCGGTACAGCGACGGTGTTGCCTATTGCAGGTTGGTGTTCGATCCCCCTACGGTTCCAGTGGTTGGGCACCACTCGCCCTTCCCTCTGTCCTCACATCCCAGATCCTTGTCCTCACATCCCAGCTCCTTGTCCTTACATCCCAGATCCTTGTCCATATATCCCAGCTCCTTGTCCTCATATCCTGGATCCTTGTCCTCATATTTCAGCTCCTTGTCCACATATGCCAGCTCCATGTCCTCATATGCTAGCTCCATGTCCTCATATCCCGGATCCTTGTCCTCATATCCCGGATCCTTGTCCTCATATCCCAGCTCCATGTCCTCATATCCCAGCTCCATGTCCTCATATCCTGGATCATTGTCCTCATTTCCCAATTCAGTCATGACTTAAGCGTCACGTAGAATTAGTTGTTTGTCTTACATGATTGTATTGTCAGCAGATGAAGGCAGCGCAGCAGCAGCAGCAGCAAGGTGCTGCAGACAGCAGCAGGGCGAGGACGACGCCCCGGCTGCTACAGTGGCAGGGTACCGAACCTCTCCCAGCCATACCCGACACAAATTATGCTGCCTTCGTCTTGGAGATCATGGCTGGGCATGGCGACGCTGTGGCTGTGGTGAGTCAGTCGTTCTTGTGGTATGGTGTGGTGAGTCAATCTTCAGGCTGATCGATTCGTTCTTGTGGAGTGCAGTGAACAGTTTACTAAACCAACCTACATTCCTACTAAACCACACTACATTCGTCTACTCTTGACGAAATAGGCTTTCTTAAAGAAAATACATCAGTTATCTAAACTCTATAAGCTCTGAGAATAAATAAATTACAGTTGGTTAATTTAGAAACTGTACTTGTGGTCGGTCTCGCGGTCTCGAGCCTATTGTTGATGTGACGATGTGCACTGAATTTTGTAATTAACTCATCAAGATTGTAACTTGCTTAGCTAAATGAATTGTGGGGTTCAGTCCCTGAGCCCATTATGTGCCTCTGTAACCCTTTCCTCTACCGCCCACAGGATGGGTATGAGGTGCATAATAAATGAACTAAACTGACAGTAAATTGGCTGACAACCAATAAATCAACCCACTCAAATAAAACTGAGAATGAAGGTGACGACGTACTGAACGTGTTCAAGTCAAGTGTTGAACTTTACTTTGATGATGCTTCCTTGTCTATCATGAACCTTTGTGCTGCTGGAACTTTGAAAAAACTGGGAAACATGTTTATCATTTTGCTGTAATTTTTCTAATCGAATAGTAAACATTTCAAACTTCTTGCCAAATTATATAGTTCGGTGTAACACTAACTGTAACACTGTTTACGTTTAAATCAATGATACAACTTGATACTTGATACATTGATACAACATTGATACAACAATGATACAACGTAACCATCAATGATACAACTTCTTCCACTCTACCAATTACCGTTGGAGTGCCACAGGGCAGCATCTTAGGACCTCTTCTATTTCTTATATATATAAACGATCTGCCTAATGTCTCTAATATTCTCAAACCTATATTGTTTGCTGACGATACTACCCTTATCTACTCAAACCTCAACCCACATACACTAAATAATGTTGTGAATAATGAATTAAAAAAAGTCCACTTATGGATGTCAACGAACAAACTAACATTAAACATCGAAAAGACTTACTACATCTTATTTGGAAGCAAATCATCAAATGCAATTCAGCTACAGATAGACAACATTAACATCAGTAATAAAAATGATGGCAAGTTTCTTGGCCTATTCCTAGACAAGAGACTCAACTTCAGCACCCACATTCAACACATAACTAAGAAAGTCTCTAAGACAGTTGGTATACTCTCCAAAATCAGATATTATGTTCCTAACTCTGCTCTCCTCTCACTATATTATGCACTAATCTACCCCTATCTTAATTATGGTATCTGTGCATGGGGGTCTACCACTGCAAACCACCTTAAGCCCATCATCACACAGCGCTATGTCATGGGTTCGTATCCTGGCCGGGGAGGATTTACTGGGCGCAATTCCTTAACTGTAGCCTCTGTTTAACGCAACAGTAAAATGTGTACTTGGATGAAAAAACGATTCTTCGCGGCGGGGATCGTATTCCAGGGACCATAGGATTAAGGACTTGCCCGAAACGCTACGCGTACTAGTGGCTGTACAAGAATGTAACAACTCTTGTATATATCTCAAAAAAAAAAAAAAAAAAAAGCAAAAATCTGCTATCAGAATTATAACTAACTCTGCTTTCAGACAACACTCAGCTCCCTTGTTTAAATCCCTAAACTTGCTAAATATTAACTCCCTCCACACATTCTCTTGTGTCAACTACATTTACAAAACCCTGTTCTTAAATGCAAACCATGCTCTGAAACTCTCCCTGGACAGATGTAATAGGACCCATTATCACCACACCAGAAATAAATATCTCTTTGATATCCCCAGGGTCAAACTTAATCTGTGTAAACACTCTATGCAAATTAAGGGACCTAGTCTATGGAACTCACTCCCTAGTGAATTGAAAAACTGTAAAACTTTTGCCTTATTTAAAAGCAAAACCAAAAAGTACCTAACTTCATCTTCTTAGTTTCCTACACTGAGCTTTAAATTTGCTCTGTACCTAGTGTTACCCAATCTCCTAATTTTTATATAATATCAAACAACCTTATCATTGTGTTCATTGCTGTCTTCTTTTATGTGCTAGCCATATGCTGTATTGTGACTACCAATTTTTGTCAACTACCATTCAAGCTGTCATTGCAATCAATCTTATATTGTTTCTGCTGTATTGTGCCTACCAATTTGTTGTCAACTACCATTTTAAGCTGTCATTGCAATCAATCTTAGCTACCTATGTGCTTTAATATACTGTACCTACAATTTTCTCTCATCTTTTTTTTTTTTTTTTTTTTTTTTTTTTTTTTTTTCATGTAATCTGTTATCATTTTTTGTCTATAAATTTTGCAAGTATTTACCTCCTTAAAATTTTCTTAGATTAAGGACCTGCCCGAAACGCTGCGCGTGCTAGTGGCTTCACAAGACTGTAATTACCATATTTGTATCCTCACATTCCTTATGTACATTCTTGTATATGCATAAATAAATAAATAAATAAATAAATAAATAAATAAATAAATAAATAAAATATTCACGGCATTCTTGAAAATACGCGGTCAACTCTACGGTAAACACACCCGCGATTTAATTTTAAACTTTCCTGAAAATGACACCGAGTATTTAACCTTAGGTCTACTTTGACCAGTCTATATGTCCGTCCCGTACCGCCCATGACTGTCGTCCCCGTAACGCTGTGCGTATTGGTTGCTTCAGGCATACTCTATACTTTGCTCTGTCTAGAAATCCAACATTATGTTTGTAACTCATTTTCTATGCTTGTACTGTACTTTTATCTAAATACAATGATCATTATCTCATCTTAGCGAGTGGTCTTTGTTGCAACCTGTTCTCGCACAAGACAGCACATATATGACTTATTGCTTATAGTCACTTTCGCTTATAAATAAGTACATACGTGACATATTCCAAGCCATATTTTTATGGCTTTATTCAGACTCCAGCCCTTGAGACACTAGCGCTAGGATTCAGCCAGCATCCAGATACGAAACCTATATATCTTCTAACAATCATAGCAGCTTTTTATCTACTGCTATGATTAAAGAGTTTATGAGCTTGAATGTTTCACAACCCAAAGGTTATTATTGCTTTTAACAACTTGGTACATATAGTGGCTATGAGCTCACAAAATGTTTATCAGCTTTAACAGATGTAAACACAGCTGCCATAATTCAGGAATAATGTAGCGGTTTCGTGAGTGGTTGAGTAAATGCTTGATGAGTCTTGGCCAGGGGCTGTGTTGATATTATTCCGCCAAACACACGACCAAACTACCACGTGTGTGTAAGGGGGGGGAGACCTTCGACTAGCCACCGGCTTCCTGTCCTCGTCGAGGCCACAAGTGTTAGTGGCTCTCAGGTAAATTTAGGTAATATATTTATGAATATAATACTAAACAATAGTTCGTGAACTACTGTATAGCTCTGTGTGTGAGCTGCTTGGTGATTTATCATCAATTATAAATTTATATATAAAAATGCCACATCCCTTGAAAAGTGATCACACAATTAGCGTTGATTCCAGGTTCCTTGCACGAGATGATTGGACAGAGCTCGAATTACCAAGTTAGGATTAGGTGGTCGAAATCCTGCCCATAAAACCCCATGCAACACATATATGGTGCCCTAAACGCTGTGTGTATTAGTGACTTTAGGCACAGTATATACTAACTCTAGCTAGAAATAGAACATTCTGTTTGTAACTCATTTTGTATGATGTATTATATATCTGGGGTATGATTTAGCCTAAATAAACGTTATGAATATCATCATTATCATGGTGATAAGTTTTTCATCCACTCCGAGCTACAAGTTGAGAGCTTAAAGTGTCGTTATTGTGTTGCTTTTAAATGGTATAGATTTTATCGTTAGAAAGCTGAAGGATGTCTTTCATTTAAAGCTCGGGTTAAATATAATCATTACTTCATCGTATACTTTCTCTAACCTGTTATGTTAGGTGTTGCTATACTGAGATATTTTGGTTGTGGTTCAGGTGGAGGCGGAGACGGGCAGACAGCGGACGTACAGGGAGGTGTGCGGGCTGGTGCCGCGGGTGTCAGCCGGGCTGGCGGCCGCCGGGGTCGTCCCGGGCGATGCTGTGCTCTTCGTCACTCCCACCATCATGGACTACCCGCTCGTGCTTCTCTCCATTGTGCACCGCGGCGCCACCTGCGTCCCCGTCAACGCCAACCTCTCAATCGGTTTGTCGCTCTCAACCTTAAATTTTGTGATATATCTGTACCTATAATTGGAATTGCTCGTCTGTCTCCCGGATCGAAGTAGCAGGATGCTTGGGGCTTCACTTCATTTTTCCAAATAATCCCTGGGGACATAGGTGAGTCAGGATTGGCGTAAAAAAAAAATGCTAAGGGATACTAGCGTACTGGACCAACGTCACCTGCCACAAAAATCTTGCAACACCATATGAATCCACCCAGAGTTATTAGTATTTTGTTTTGTCATATTATAAACAGCATGTACTGATCATGCCAAAATTTAAACAAATCTAATCATAATACTTACCGTTTAGCTCTGCTCTTAACATCAGGAGTGCCTCAGGGCAGCATCTTAGGGCCTCTCCTTTTTCTTATATACATCAATGACTTGCCAAAAGTTTCTAACGTTATGAAGCCTTTTTGCTGACGATACTACCTTCATCTTTTCAAACCCCAAATCCACACACTCTAAATAATATTGTAAATAACGAGTTAGAACAATTTCATCTCAATATGTTAAGAAATGGATTTTATATGATATAAAAAAAAGCGTTTGCAATTGGTACTGTTGATAACAATAACATCTACTAGTTAGCGGAACTCATGGATAATGCAATGATAAAGCGATGCAAGCACCTATCCGACGCCCAAAGAAGAAAAGTAGTAGTAAGGAGGGTCCACAAAGTGGATATGCAGCTGGTGCCTTCTAGGATTGTTGATTCCCACCTGGAAGGCAAAATAATAATGAGTGATTATGTTATTTTGCTGTATTTTATTAAATATCATATTAATATATTTCCCAATGCCAATATTTCATATGTCCTCCAATTTTTTTTTTTTGGGGGGGGGGAATTTTTTATTTTATTTTATTTTTTCTCCTTTGTTTCTTATTTGATTTTATCGTGGCTTCTTCATCTTGGAGAATGTGTACCCGTCACTAAGTATGTGAAGTTGGAACGAGATTGGTCAACATATAAACATATTGTTTAAATCCCTAAACTTGCTAAATATTAACTCCCTCCACACATTCTCTTGTGTCATCTACATTTACAAAACCCTGTTCTTAAATGCAAACCATGCTCTGAAACTCTCCCTGGACAGATGTAATAGGACCCATTATCACCACACCAGAAATAAATATCTCTTTGATATCCCCAGGGTCAAGCTTAATCTGTGTAAACACTCTATGCAAATTAAGGGACCTAGTCTATGGAACTCACTCCCTAGTGAATTGAAAAACTGTAAAACTTTTGCCTTATTTAAAAGCAAAACCAAAACGTACCTAACTTCATCTTCTTAGTTTCCTACACTGAGCTTTAAATTTGCTCTGTACCTAGTGTTACCCAATCTCCTAATTTTTATGTAATATCAAACAACCTTATCATTGTGTTCATTGCTGTCTTCTTTTATTTGCTAGCCATATGCTGTATTGTGACTACCAATTTTTGTCAACTACCATTCAAGCTGTCACTGCAATCAATCTTATATTGTTTCTGCTGTATTGTGCCTACCAATTTTTGTCAACTACCATTCAAGCTGTCATTGCAATCAATCTTAGCTACCTATGTGCTTTAATATACTGTACCTGCAATTTTCTCTCATCTTCTTTTTTTCATTTCATGTACCTGTTATCATTTTTTTGTCTATAAATTTGGAAGTATTTACCTCCTTAAAATTTTCTTAGATTAAGGACCTGCCCGAAACGCTGCGCGTGCTAGTGGCTTTACAAGACTGTAATTACCATATTTGTATCCTCACATTCCTTATGTACATTCTTGTATATGCATAAATAAATAAATAAATAAATAAATAAATAAATCAGCCACAGGTGGCAGAGCCTGTGATTTTTTTTTTCACAGATTTCAAACTTTTTTTTCTTTGTCTCTTTAGGTTGTTTATGGTGAATGGGGACCAGATGAGGGCTTTATCACTTATATAAAGTATACTTATATATGTCCTAACCAATTAATTAAAATTATCTCTATATTTAGTTTTTTGGTGGTGGGGGTTATTTTTTGTTGACTTCATTTCAATTGACCTACAACCTTCACATATTCGAATACGAATGGTAATCAAGCAATATTTATTAAAGCTTACAAGATATGACATCAATTTGAACTACTATATTTATTGCAGAGAAGTTTTACCTTAATTTTTCTGTATGAACAAGATTTTCAACTTTGAAACTGAGAAAAACTTCAGTTTCAGAGCGATATCACCATTTTTACATATGTGCAAAGTTCTTAGTTCTAAGGTTACCATTAGAGCATTTATTCATAAACCCACAACTTTGAGTTATAAATTTTTGCGTCTAAATTTTACGCATATTTTGAAGGCTACATTGACTATTTTTTTTTTACAGTAAATTATACTCTAAAATAAATTTTCTATAATAGAAAATGTACATTATATGCCATTCTGAGCCATAATGAATATAATAAAAATTGGTGACATTTGAAGTGAGATACTCTAATTTAAAATTGTGAAATTTTTAAATTCGTTTAATATTTTATTTTCTACTATATTTTTTGTTCACGTTATGATGTTGATCCATTAGAAAAAGTTGGAGCATTTACCATGTATATTATGCACAACAAATTTGAGAGTGAGGAAGGTTGATAAATTGTGCATTTGATAGATACAAAATGAGTTAAAAGCAGAATGTCGGATTTCTAGATACAACAAGTATATACCTAAAGCCATTAGTACGCACAGCGTTTCTGGCAAGAAGATGCTACTATTTTGATGCCCTCATTTAAAGAATGTAAAATAGTGTACGTAACCCGTGTTGTACCGTACCCAGATGAGTTGGTGCACGTGGTGAGGGTGAGCAAGGCCAGCTGGGCAGTCGTCCACGAAGACTCCCTGGAGGTGGCCGAGGCTGCCTTCTCCCTCATGCCACCTGGCACCCTACGGCAGCTGTGGGTCCTGGGAGACTGTGCCACACACAGACCCAACCTCACCCACCTCATGACCTACTCCCCTGAGCCTCCCTTCACTAAGGTAACCTACAATATCATACTAATATCGTAATTTAAAGATTTGTCTGTGTATAGTCATAGCTGCCGTTTTTGGTAGTTGGGAGTATGCATACCCTATATTATTATTATTATTGTTATCAATAAGTGTTTACCCTTCATTAATGTCTTAAAAAATAATCCTTACTATTCAACACATGACTGTTTGTGTTTATAGCTTCTTGCTAACCTCTTGCATAAACATATTTACCTCACATATCACTGATTACGCAAGCTTAAGCATTTAAACGACAGTAGACTGCAGTAAGATCACACAGTTAAAGCCCCGCTCCTGTGCCAGGCAAGTCCACTACGGGCTCACCACAGCCCGTGCTACTTGTAATATTTTGTTCCTAGTAGCTGAATCTTAAACAACAACATGGAGTAAGATTCATCACGACACTCCAGACTATACTTCCGGCTGTCCCACGTTCCAGACCCCATTCATCCTCAGATCTACAGTACCAGCTACTGGTACTGGTTATGGCTTCAAACACCTTCCACTTATTGGCTATACATGACCGTGCCTCCTCTTGAGGGGTGGCTTAATCTTTATAAATCATCAATCAATCTGTGTAAGATGATAGGCCATGGGAAAAGGCTATATCAAGAATTTAAAGGTCATATATGGAAGCATTTTTAAATATACAGAAGACAAATCTGTGCTTCTCTTTGTATGTTTCTTAAGAAAACGCATGAAACTGATCTCAAAACTATGGGTGAATATTTTAACTACTCTAGGCCATGAGGCACCATTAAAGTCATCATGCCCACTATAATGTAGTGCCATCACAGTCGGAGCTCCGCTTCTCAAAAAGGTATGAACACGACTGGCACATCGTTTTCCTTAGAAAACTTGACAGTAATCTAACCTGTCTTAATCATGTTTAAAATGTTTTTCCATTCATTAACGGGATTTTTGTAGTTGGATCAACAAGCATTTGGTCGTTGTTTATGAGGACGGATTACATGGAATGAGGACGACCTGCATTGATTATGAGGACGGGCTGCAACCCAACTACATGCTGAAGCTTCGGTTGTATTTGTTATTCATTTACTTTCAGCCCATCCTGAAAAGTGTAGAGCATATATAAATACTTTATGAATCTTCGAATAACATCATTACCAATAAACAAACTTTTAGTTAAATTAAGTGTTATTTCACACGAAACAAACACATGTTTAATACACGTAGAGAGTATATACTGAATGTTTGTTTTAATAATAATAATAATAATAATAATAATAATAATAATAATAATAATGATAATAATAATTCATTGTGTCGGGGACAGGCAGCCAGGGTGTATTCATACACGTTAGGCTAATATCAAGGTCCCTCCCCCAAGGTCGAACTACTGACCCTCCCTAGAATACAACCCCACAACTAGCTAATTAACTCTTGAACATCTACTTATTGCTTGGTGTGGGTGAACAGACGCATTAGGTGAATTGAAAAGCGCCCAACTATTTCTGTCCCGCCTGGGATTCGAACCCAGAATTCTCGATTGTGCATCGAGAACGAACCGGACTCTACTACCGGGACCCTAAATATAATATGAATATGACCCCTATAAATATAAGTTCATTTATCTTAAAATAGATGGGGTGCCCAGCGGTGCCTGATTCGACCTTCAAAACGGGGTGCTTTCTCGCCATGCCCAGTGGCTGGGGGGGATTGGTGCCCTGAAGCTACATAAACACCCTATACCCCCCGAAATGGCAAGGGGGAGTTAGGGGACAACAATTTTGCACCATTTAAGGGATGGGAGCTCCAGAACGCAAATATGTTATCGTAACACCTGTTAAAACTCTTAGGACTCTGCCACGAACATTTGATATCTGCTAACGGAAGGAGGGTCGGAATCAGAGCCGAAACCTCTTCAAGGGTAGGGGACCGAACTATCAGGGAAAAGCGCCAAGCCATTACAACTATATAGCACTAGAAAGGGGCCAGGATAACGATTTGGGATGGAACAGGGGACAGGAATGGTGACCAACCACTTGAACTGTCGGAGATAGAACGCTGACCTGCAGGAAACGAAACCGTCGCTCTACCGTCCAGCCCACGACCCCCTCCCCCTGACGACCATTCCAATACATCCACGAGTCACCTGCAAAGTTGGGTGAAGCTAGCCCACAGTGTCTGGCCTGCAACATTAAACAGCCAAGCATCTTTTCTATTCATGTAGAGTTTGGGTATAAGCAATGCTATGATTCGAACCTGTCAAGGATTCATGTAGACATCTTAGATATGTAACTCAGCATAACTAAACGACTTAATCTATTGAAGTATATATAACAAAATAAAATAATAACTTAGGTCACCAGAGGAGTTTTTCTTTAAATATAAAATTAAACTAACAAATTTTGCATGTTACATGTTAACTTATTAGCAGGACAATCATTTATTATGAATAATTTATTACGAATCATTATGAATCTTTTATGAATAATTTATTATAAATCTTTTTTATTAATAATTTATGATGACTCGTTTATAATGAATCATTTATTTGAATTATGTATTATGAATCATTTATAAATATATATGCAGTCCGTAAGGTCATATTCCAACATAAATACATGAGGATAAGACAAGCGCGCGTGTGCTTTGGTTAGGTTTTGCATAATAATCTAGACTAGGGAGTTTGGTTAGGTTTTACAAATAATACTAGGTTAAGTGATATGGTTAAGATGGCTTAGGTTTACATACACTATAGGCCGCTTGTGAACAAGTCACAACTCAAGCCAAAGCTTTGATCATGGGCAAATTGCAGTTCGAACAAGAATTACTTGTCCCACATGCAACGAGTCAACAATTAACGTAATGTCGGCGAACCTCTCCTTGAAGATAGACTGAAACTGTATGTTTACGAGTGGCAGAATTTGACGAAGACTAAAGTATAGACTTTTATGCGTCAAGAGCTGGCACTGCCGTGAGCTAACTAATATTGTGTCCGCAGGCGGAGGGGCTGGAGGCGTCGACTGCGGTAGCCATGATGCCCTTCTCCTCGGGTACAACTGGCCTCCCCAAGGGCGTCATGCTCTCTCACCGTAACCTGCTTTACACGCATATTCGGACCATGTGAGTTGCAAGAACATACACAACCATCATAAACACACAGACTGTGCAAAGAATCATTGTTCATATCTTGGAACAGCAAAACGAGGTGGTCATAGATGGAAACTAGAGACGGGAAAATGAGGCACAAATATCATTTTTTTAAGTTGGAGTTGTTATTAAGTGGAATTGGTTGGACGTCGAAGTTGTTCAACGTAACTCGATGCAAAATTTTGAATGCAAATAAAGCGTGGGAATGATCAGTCATTGAGGTAATTTTAATACAGTTAGAAGTCCGGGTTTGGAGCCTAGCTCGATCCTGTACGTACAGCTGAGTACAGACACGCACACACACTAAGCCTCGCGGCTGAGTGGATAGCACTTGAGGGTCGTAGTCCTAATGGCTCGGATTTGATTCCCGGCGTAGGCGGAAACAAATCGGCAGTTTCTTCCACCCTGATGCACCTGTTCACTTAGCAGTAAATAGGTACCTGGGAGTTAGACAGCTGCTACGGGCTGCTTCCTGGGGATGTGTGCGTGTGTGTGAGTTAGAGAGAAAAATGTAGAAGACATAATAGAAGAAAAATAGATCGGTTAGAAAAACAATCTAGAGACACAAATAGCAAATACACACACACACACACACACACACACACACACACACACACACACACACACACACACACACACACACACACACACTATCTCTCTCTAAACATATAAGATGTCTTCCATCCAGTCTTTCAAAAGATACAACATCAAAGGCTTTGCTAAATTTAAGATAAGGAATATCACAATCCTTCCCGCTATCAGCTGCCTGAAATATACTAAAAAAAAACCAACGAGGCAAATGATCTTCCTCCCGTATCAGAAACAGGTCAAACATTCAAAACTCTCCAAGATTTAAGAGTTAGAACATTTTTAGCGTGAGTCATTATTCACATCTACATTATAACCTTGAGTCATGTCACCCGTCGCTGGAGTCATGTCACCCGTCGCTGGAGTCATGGCACCCGCCTCTGGAGTCATGACACAATATGTACACCAGTTGATTTAACAGTTGAGAGGCGAGACCAAAGAGCCAGAGCTCAACCCCCGCAAACACAACTAGGTGAGTACATCTTGTAAACCTGAAAATATCACTATCACGATAATGTTTTACACACACACACATGACAGTTAAATTTTGGCAAAAATATCTGCAATGACAGTGACATTTACGGAAAAAAAATCGAATGTTGTGATCGTCAGGTATGAAAGAAGCCTCCAAAAGCGTGGTCGTGGTGTCCTAGGCAACGTTTACAAGTCCGTGCTGGTGATGTTGCCCGTGTGTCATATATACGGCCACCTGATGGTCCTTATAACCCTCCATCATGGGGGCGCTGTCGTCTTCCTCAGGAAGTTCACACCCAGGAAATATCTCCAAGCTATTCAGGATTTCAAGGTGAGGAAAAAGATAAGTATGACAATTTTACGATTAAGAATTGCCAAATGATTTTTTAAAATTATATATATATATATATATATATATATATATATATATATATATATATATATATATATATATATATATATATATATATATATATATATATATATATAAGTATATTTTGGTAGCAGTCTTTCCTGTAGACATATATTATTAAATATGACCGAAAAAGTAAGATTAATAATTCTAACACGAATTTTCTCTATCTTTCTTATGTTTCTTTTTACTGTTGATGGTAATTCAAAGATCAATTCTCCAAAATCCATTTTTATTTCTAGTCTGACGCGACACTTGAGCGCGTTTCGTAAAACTTATTACATTTTCAAAGACTTTAGTTTACAAACACACAACTGAAACTGAATAGAGCTTTGCACATCTTCGAGTTTATATCTACATTTGGGTGAGGTGGATGAGGTGAAAACGAACTTTCAACAATGGGTATTAAATGGGTATTAAATTCTAACACAAGACAGAACACGAAACAATGGGTATCGAATGGAAGTAATTGTTGAAAGCCTATTGGTCCATATTTTTTGATGCTTCTATATTGGAGCGGAGTCTTGAAGTGGGTAGAATATAGTTGTGCATTAATTGGCTGTTGATTGCTGGTGTTGACTTCTTGATGTGTAGTGCCTCGCAGACGTCAAGACGCCTGCTATCGCTGTATCTATCGATGATTTCTGTGTTGTTTGCTAAGATTTCTCTGGTGATGGTTTGTTTGTGGGAAGAGATTATATGTTCCTTAATGGAGCCCTGTTGCTTATGCATCGTTAAACGCCTGGAAAGAGATGTTGTTGTCTTGCCTATATACTGGGTTTTTTGAGGCTTACAGTCCCCAAGAGGGCACTTGAAGGCATAGACGACGTTGGTCTCTTTTAAAGCGTTCTGCTTTGTGTCTGGAGAGTTTCTCTTGAGTAGGCTGGCCGTTTTTCTGGTTTTATAGTAAATCGTCAGTTGTATCTTCTGATTTTTGTCTGTAGGGATAACGTTTCTACTGACAATATCTTTCAGAACCCTTTCCTCCGTTTTATGGGCTGTGAAAAAGAAGTTCCTGTAAAATAGTCTAATAGGGGGTATAGGTGTTGTGTTAGTTGTTTCTTCAGAGGTTGCATGGCATTTCACTTTCCTTCTTATGATGTCTTCCACGAAACCATTGGAGAAGCCGTTGTTGACTAGGACCTGCCTTACCCTACAAAGTTCTTCGTCGACTTGCTTCCATTCTGAGCTGTGGCTGAGGGCACGGTCGACATAAGCGTTAACAACACTCCTCTTGTACCTGTCCGGGCAGTCGCTGTTCGCATTCAGGCACATTCCTATGTTTGTTTCCTTAGTGTAAACTGCAGTGTGGAAAACTCCGCTCCTTTCCATGACTGTTACATCTAGAAAGGGCAGTTTCCCATCCTTCTCCATCTCGTAAGTGAAACGCAACACAGAATTCTGCTCAAATGCCTCCTTCAGCTCCTGCAGATGTCTGACATCAGGTACCTGTGTAAAAATGTCGTCAACATACATAACATATATATATATATATATATATATATATATATATATATATATATATATATATATATATATATATATATATATATATATATATATGTTATTATATGTTATGTATATATAACTTATGTATATATATGTTATTATATGTTATGTATATATAACTATATATATATATATGCTTATGGAATTTGTCCGCACACATAACACTCATCAAATTTCGTTCTTTCTCATGCATCAACTATTAATTTAACACATGACAGGTAACATTCAGCCCGCTTGTACCCCACCTGGTCAAGTTCCTGACGGAGACCCCGCTGCTGAAGGAGTATGACATCTCATCCGTCAAGTACTTCCATTCCGGAGCCGCCCCCCTCACCGCCTCCACTGCCACCTCCTTCACGAAGAAGGTTGTGTACCATCTACTCTTAGCTTAAATATGCTGCAAGAGTGATTAAATATCTTGTCCTCAAAAGTCCATTTGATCTAGTTTTGTCTGTTCGTTCGTGTGATCATGCGATCATGCTATGTCACCAAGAACACGCTACTTGACAATAACATTTACAACAGTACTCAGAAAGTAATCACATTAACGTGGTGAATCAATGAGAAAATCCGTAGGAGCCTTGACGAGGATTCGAACCTAAGCGCGGTGGGTAGTTCCATGCACACTTTATTTACTATGGTAGCGTAACATTCAATAACGTTCGCTCGCTATGAAACAATATCATCTTGCTTCAAACAACGAAGTTCTCTTTAACATATTAATTAGTAGTAAACTCCAATCCTGTCCCCTCGTCCTCCCCACCATTCCCCATTCCCTCGTCCAATGCATTCCCAAATGATCTGATATTCTCATCAGAAAAGTGGGAACATCAAATGATCTGATGTTCCCATCACTGAAAAACAAGAACAGTTTAAAAAAACGAAATAAAAACAATGAAAAAATAAATTAAATAAACTATACTCACAAAATGAACGGTATGGTAAACAACACAGCTCAATTCTAACGTAGTGTCACACAAAATAATTTAATCAGAATGAAAATAAATCGAAATCTATGAAAATTCAATTTATCAATGCAATCGGAAACATTGAAGTGTAATCGTGACATATTTAGTATAGGGTGTGTTGCTCTTACGTGCAACAGATTTCGCTGTTTTTCTTTTTAAAAAGCAGGTTTTTACCTGTCACAGACGTGGCATTTTTACTTATACTCACGAAATGAACGGTATGTTTATCTTTAACAGTACCTTTACGGTACCTTTATTCTACTTCTAATTGTTTCAATTCTTTTGTTTACTTGCATTTATTGTTGTGTTTTGCCATAATTATTCTCTAATTTTAGTAGACTTAGTACTTTGTAAGCTTTTATTGTATTGTTATATTATTGTATTGTTGTGTTTTGCTATAATTACTTTCTATTTATAGCAGAATTAGTATTTAACTGTTCCTGTAATTGCTTATCTTATTGTATCGTGACATTATTGTATCTATATGCTTACTGATATTGATCCTGATCGAAATCTTCTGTCCCATATCCACACAAATCAGCACATCGATCATCATTATTGCAGGTATTACACAGCAAATCTTGCAAAAAACAAACTCCTAAATAGCACCTGCTTATCATTTTACAACCAAAATGTTAGGTCACTTGGTAAACATTTTGATGATATAAATGCATTACTTACACCACTAGGTACTAAATTATCATTCATCATTTTAACGGAAACTTGGCTAAGTAATGACTATACCCAACTACAATTTAGCTGGTTATAAAGCCATTCATAACTGCAGGCCTAATAAAAAAGGTGGTGGTACAGCAATATATTACAAAGATACCTTCATTTGCAATAGTGTCATTAGTGATAGAGACGACTATTGTGAATATACCTTTGCCAAGTTCTCCAGTAAATCCCTTAAATCCTCCCTGACTATCGGTGCCATCTATAGATTTCCTAATACCAACATAGCTTCATTCTCTGACAATGTAAGGAATCTTATCATAAATAACAATCTCAACAAAAATCACATCATTCTGGGAGGTGATTTCAATATTGACCTGGGTCTTCAAAACAACCCTCAAGTTAACTATTTCCGTAACAGCATGCACTCCTGTATGCTAATCCCCACAATCACCAACCCAACCCGAGTCACTCAAACATCTGCCACTACCCTGGATCACCTATGGACTAATATAACAGCTCCTCTTACATCTGGGGTAATTTATGACAGAACAACTGACCACTATCCTACCTTCCTCATAGCAAACATGGACACAACACCAGAAACCAAGAAACTCTCATTCAGGCTACACAGTGATTCAGCTTTAGGCAATCTCTCTAATGCACTTCACAATATTAACTGGGAATCTGAATTTAATAATACACAGGATATAAACTCATTAACTAACCTCTTTCTCTCCAAAACTCTAAGCCTCTACAACACTCACTGTCCCCTCCTTACCAAACAAGTAACTGATAAAAGAAAAAATAACCCGTGGCTCACAAGTGGCATAATTAAATCAATCAACAAAAAACATGAATATGAAAAGAAATTTAGGAGTGGCCTAGTTACAAAGGAAGTAGTTAAAAGGTACTCATCAGTGCTTACCAGTATCATAAGAAAAGCTAAACTTTCATATTATGAGACTAGTCAAAGAAGTAAAAGGCAACATGAAAAGCACATGGAATACCATCTCTAATATCCTAGGAACTAAACAACACTCCCACAACCAGATAACACTCTCTAAGGATGGCCTTACACCGTCATCTGACCTAGAAATGGCGAATGAATTTAATAGCTTCTTTTCATCGATTGGTGCTAACCTTGCAAGTAAAATCCCACAGACTCAGACACATATCAACACATATCTCTCAGGCAGCTATCCAAACTCTCTTCTCCTCTCACCAGTCAGCCCGACAGATGTTGTGTCCATCATACACTCACTAAAAACCAAAGCTGGGAACATCAGTGAAATCCCATCCATTATATACAAGAGCGCCTCCCATGCCCTTGCGCCACCTATAGCTCTGCTGTTCAACAAATCCCTTGAGTGTCATACCTTCTCCGATATCCTTAAAAAAGCAAGAGTAACGCCAGTTCATAAAGGAGGTAATCCGGCAGACATAAACAACTATAGACCAATATCGAACCTACCAATACTATCAAAAATATTTTTAAAAATTATCTACAAACAGCTCTACTCCTATCTCGTAAAGTTCGACATTCTTAGCCCCTGTCAGTTTGGCTTCCGCTCCCAAAAGAGTACCAACGATGCAATTATTAGTCTCCTTGATATAATTTACTCAGCCCTTGACAAAAATGAGTTTCCGATTGGACTCTTCATTGACCTGAGAAAGGCCTTTGATACTGTTAATCACGATTACCTCTTATGTAAACTCCATCATTATGGAATCCGAGGCCATGCACTGGACTATATCCAATCCTATCTTAGTGATAAACACCAATGTGTAGCCATCAATAATATAACCTCTCCCACTCTACCAATAACCGTTGGAGTACCACAGGGCAGCATCTTGGGACCTCTTCTATTTCTTATATACATCAATGATCTGCCTAATGTCTCTAACATTCTGAAACCTATTTTGTTTGCTGATGATACTACCCTCATCTACTCTAACCCCAACCCACATACACTAAATAATGTTGTTAATAATGAACTAAAAAAAAGTCCACTTATGGATGTCAACCAACAAACTAACACTTAACATAGAAAAGACCTACTACATCTTATTTGGAAGCAAATCTACAAATGCAATTCAGCTTCAGATAGACAATGTAAATATTAGCAATAAAAATGATGGAAAGTTTCTTGGCCTATTCCTGGACAAGAGACTCAACTTCAGTACCCACATTCAACACATAACTAAGAAAGTCTCTAAAACAGTTGGTATACTCTCCAAAATCAGATATTATGTACCTAACTCTGCTCTCATCTCTCTATATTATGCACTAATCTATCCCTATCTCAACTATGGTATCTGTGCATGAGGTTCAACCACTGCAAACCACCTCAAGTCCATCATCACCCAGCAAAAATCTGCTATCAGAATAATATCAAATTCTGCTTTCAGGCAACACTCAGCCCCCTTGTTTAACTCCCTAAACATGCTAAACATAATCTCACTCCATAAATTCTCTTGTGTCAACTACATTTACAAAACCCTGTTCTTAAATGCAAATCCTGCTCTGAAACTCTTCCTGGACAGATGTAATAGGACCCATTATCACCACACCAGAAATAAATATCTTCTTGATATCCCCAGAGTTAAACTTAATCTGTGTAAACACTCTATGCAAATAAAGGGACCCAGTTTATGGAACTCACTCCCTATTGAATTGAAAAGCTGTCCAACTTTTACATCATTCAAAATCAATACTAAAAAGTATCTAATTTCATCTTCATAGTTTTTCACCTTTTGCCTTAAAATTGCACTGTATCTATTGCTACCCAATCTCCTAACCTTTATGTTCCCGATTTGAACATCTTTACCATTGTGATCATTGCTGTCTTCTTATATGTGCTGCCAATCTGCTGTATGGTGTTTATTAATCTTGTTTATCTGTATCTATTGCTACCCAGTCTCCCAATCTTTATGTACCCAATCTGAGCATGTTTACCATTGTGATCATTGCTGTCTTATATGTGCTGTCAATCTGCTGTATGGTGTCTATTAATCTTGTTTAAATTACCAATCAAGCTGTCAATGTAATCAATCAGAGCTTTAATATAACAATGTGCTTTAATATACTTACTAAGCTCTCTCATCTCATTTTTCTCTTGCAATGTATTTGTTATCATTTATCAATTCTGATAGAAATTACCTACTTAAAATTATCTGTTAGATTAAGGACCTGCCCGAAACGCTGCGCGTACTAGTGGCCTTACAAGATTGTAAATACTGTACTATCCAATGTATTCTCACAAACCCAATGTACCTTCTTGTATATAAATAAATAAATAAATAAATAAATAAATAAATAAATAAATAAATAAATAAGTATGGTAAACAACATAGCTCAATTCCAACACAATGTCACACAAAATTATTAAATCAAAATGAAAATAAATTGAAATCAATGAAAATTCAATTTATCAATGTAATCGGAAACACTGAAATGCAATCGTGACAAATTTAGTATAGCGTGTGTTGCTCTTAAAGGCAACAGATGGCTCTTTTTTACCTCCTGTCACAGGTGAGGCATCTATATAGTATGTATATAAAAACATGCGCGTATTCGAATGGAACCTGGTGTCAAAATTTCAAAGCAATCGATGACGAACTTTCGGAGATTAGAGCGTGTGTTGCTCTTACATCCAACAGATGGCGCTGTTTAAAAAAAAATATATTTTTACCTGACACAAGTGTGACATGTATATAGTAGGTACATAAAAACACGCGCATATTCGAATGCAACATTGTGTCAAAATTTCAAAGCAATCAGTAAAGAGGTTTCCCTCACATGAAAACTCATGAAAAACTGCTAAAAAAAAATGTTTTTACCTGTCACAGACGTGACATTTATATATGTATATAAAAACCCGCTCGTATGCGAATGAAACGTTGTGTCAGAATTTCAAAGCAATCGGTGAAGAACTTTCGGAGATTAACGATTTTGAACCAACGAACATTTACATTTTTATTTATATAGAAGATGGTAATAAATTAATATTATTATACAATTGATTTATGTGTATAAAAAACACATGTTTAGTTAGTCTTTCGTGTAATGTGAACAGATGTCAGTGTCAAGGTATTGACGGGTTTTCATCACCCACCTGCCCTAAGGAAGAGTGAATGGCATCCAGGTAGAAAAATGTATGACTATTACCACAGTGTAAATTGTAAAGTGGTTATGGAAGGTCCAAAGTGGTTATGGAAGCTGTAAAGTGTTTATGGAAACCGTAAAGTGGTTATGGAAACCGTAAAGTGGTTATGGAAACCGTAAAGTGGTTATGGAAGCCATAAAGTGGTTATGGAAGCCGTAAAGTGTTATGGAAGCCGTAAAGTGGTTTATGGAAGCCATAAAGTGGTTATGGAAGCCATAAAGTGTTATGGAAGCCATTAAGAAGTTATGAAACCATAAAGTGGTTATGGAAGCCATAAAGTGGTTATGGAAGCTATAACGTGGTTATGGAAGCATCATCCTCCGAATATGGGGAGGTAAATGTAACAGCACAAGTAAGTGTGATTATGTAATTATTCCTAGCAGTCAGGAATTTTACTTATTTTCACATGGTATTAAACCGTACTGTTAAATATATTGTAATATTTGAGTTTATCTGACAAGCTGACTAGAAAACCACGACCTAACCTTCTTAGTGAATGAAGATAAGCATTTTATTGCTTCTTAATTACAATTAGTACTTAACCTATAGCTATATTGATATTACAGTTTTATAAAGATTAATAAAACAAAAATATAATGTCAATAAATTGTAAAGTAACTCTGGATATTTTCAAATTGTGTATAAAATCTCTGTTGTTTAATAAAACTGAAAAAGAAATTCTTGATACCAGTATTTAAAACATGAGTATAATGAATTGAACTTGAAAAGTTCATTCTTAAATTCTGAGTGTTTTAACAGAAAACGAGAATAAATGTGGAGGTAAATGTAACAGCCAAATAAGTGCAATTATATACTATGCATGACAGTCAGGAGATGTACTTATTACATTTAATATTAAAACGTACTGTCTATTCGGAGGATGCGTTGCGAAGCATATTGATTCTGCAATAGGTGGCACTAACAGAATATCATAGCTTTGTAAGCTCTCATGCTTACAAAGCATGGATTATGCTTTGTAAGATTATGGATTATGATTAAAAATTCTAAGCTGGATTAGAACAGTAATCCAACTTTCAGGACGGCTGAGCAAGTATAAATTATTCTTTAGTTCAGATCTAAAATACACCACGGAATATACAATATACAAATTGTGGATACATCGAATACGAAATTATTTTATTTTTATTTATTAATTTGTATATATATATATATGAGTTCTTACATTCTTGTACAGCCACTAGCTCGCATAACGTTTCGAGCAGGTTCTTATTTATCCTATGTTCCCCGGAATACGACCCGCCAAATCGTTTAACAACAGGTATCCATTTTACTGTTGGGTTAAACAGAGTCTACAGTTAAGGATTTGCGCCCGGTAAATCCTCTCCAGTTGGCAGGGATACGAACCCAGGACAAAGCGCTCGCGAAAAGTCAGGCGAGCGTCTTACCACTACTGTGGGGAAATTCACTCTAAAATATATTATTCAGAAATTTATGAGGCCGATAACAGATGTTATGGACTCAGAGACTAGTTATCTATGGATCTTAAATAATAAAACTAATAATTGATTCAAGAATGAATCTAGAGAAGTCGACTGTAAGACTTCTAATTAATAATACACATTAGCGCCCCGGGGTCGTAAATAAACGACGCGTAAATACACGTATGTTTATCGCAAGGTGCAGTAGCGTCGTAAATTTACGCGCGATTAAAAAATATTTGTATAAAATCCAATTCTTATTCGAACGACTTGGGGATAGTATGAAAATGTTTGCCATTAAATTTTCGTTTCTCTAATAGGCACATGGCCTATTTGGGAGAACGGCATTGTATTTGTACTTAGTGAAAGACTATTGTATTGTTGACACGGCAAGTGAGATCGCCCACTTCACACACTCTTGGTGTGGGCCGCGATAATGATTCTACATTTATATGCATATGTCCGTGTATGGAATTTAATTGCGATCACAGTGATACCAAATTTAACACTGTAAAACAAGTGTGGAGTTGACAACCCTGAAAAGAATAGAAACATTTTGTCGCTGTTTGGAGCTCACGGCTAGTGATCGATGTATTTCTTTACCTTTTTGTGTGATTTAACTCATGCTTTGGTGACATATACATATGTTCTTATAGATCATTCTATTGCGAACACATTGGTACAAAAACGAAATCTGTACATCGAAAATTAAGGTCAGGACAGCGAAAAGAGTATGCACTTTTCAGTGTTGCCGCTCGGTCACCCGAAAATGTCGAATTCACCTTGCGTAAGTCGAAGTCCGTCCAGTCCAGTTCGTGGAGAGCATGAAAGTGTCTTACACTACTTTGGGGATGGTGGGTTATTCTATAATGTTAGTTAGTCTACATATAATATTGAAATAACATGTTCAAATCAATAGAAATAAATAAGGCATGGGTTAATATTCTAACTACTAATTGAAACAGTTAACGGCTTAGCTGCCAAAGATGAACGTAGATTGCGTCCAGCAGCCTTATAACCCGTCTAAACCAGTCCGAATTGGTAATCTCTGGCAACACGTGACTCGGTTGAATTACGTCTTTCTCTTGCAGCTAACTCCATGCTGAAATATGGATCACTTATAATTTCCATCTATGAGTGCATATTCCCACGTATTCATAAATTTAGCGCAGTTAGAATATAATAATGACACTCACGAGGTTATTTTAATGGTCGTGCGTCTTGACGACAAGGCACCCTATATAATATATAAATTGACGTCACAACTATATAAAAAGGGATAACTTAGCATTGCCTACGTGGTGTCTAGAATAAGATGAAGCCGTCACGTCTATTTGAGGTCCGTTAATGCACGGATGTTCCAAATATGAGACGATTATCAGACAGGGACACTTCTCCAATTATGGCGTCTGTCTCTGCCAGTTTCCTCGCTAGTGACGCTCACGCTACCTAGCGCCGAATGTTGGAAACTTCGGGAATAATTCACAAAATTTTATTCAGGTTTCCGAATGAATGGAAACATTACTGACGTTATTTTATGTCACAATAACGCTCTTTAGGTAACAGCAGATTATTTCTCGCTGAGTAAATCATTTAACCTAAATGTCGTTAAATGGAAGATAAATATCCGTGGTATAATTTAGGTCATTGCTTTGTTTACTGGATCAGCTGATCACAGCTGTATAAAACTATTTCCAATAAACAGCTAGATATTGCGCTAAGTGAAATAAATCTATTACCAGTCGATATTCCTTAATAAATAATATAAGGTAAGACTGGATTTAATTCGTTTAATAAATATGTGAAATTTATTCTCCCGGGCTGGGTAGCTGATGCAACCGCAGCCATAATTTCTAGGAAGAATCTGGCGTTACTTCGCCTCGGTTTTAATAAAATTAATATTGCTACACTACTGGTTAGTACTATTAGTAAATTATTATTCCTAGTACAATAAATACTACTCATCGCACTAGGGGTTAGTATTTGGGTGTTGGAAATTTCCAATAACTACGCCGTGAAATATTTTCTTGAAATACAGAAGTTTTTCAGATAATACAACATCCTCCTGAACAGTTGTATCATTTCTTTTGTATACAGATTCGCCAGCCCATCGGAGGAGGCTACGGAATGACGGAGACTAGTGCGGTGATCTGTACCAATAGACCCTCTGGTCCCTACAATGTTAACTCTGTTGGCAAAGTTGCACCCTACGTGCAAGTCAAGGTAACAGCCGTAGTTAATCTTAATAATTTAGTTAATTGCATTTAGGCCCATATCAGAGTATTGCCGCTTCAGCATGCAACACCTAACTAAAGAAACATACATGCCAGAAACACAAAATCTTACGGGAATTGATTACATATTGTAACATTATTTGTTCCTGGATAGTAAGTGTTATTTTCTGATTCCTTATTCCTTCCTTAGACAATTATGCAGAGATGTGACACATTGTTTCTCTCCCTTAGACAATTATGCAGAGATGTGACACATTGTTTCTCTCCCTTAGACAATTATGCAGAGATGTGACACATTGTTTCTCTTCCTTAGACAATTATGCAGAGATGTGACACATTGTTTCTCTCCCTTAGACAATTATGCAGAGATGTGACACATTGTTTCCCTTCCTTAGACAATTATGCAGAGATGTGACACATTGTTTCTCTCCCTTAGACAATTATGCAGAGATGTGACACATTGTTTCTCTCCCTTAGACAATTATGCAGGGATGTGACACATTGTTTCATAATAATTTATTGTGTCGGGGGACAGCTAAGTAACCAGTGTAATATAAGCAAGTTAGGCATATATCGAGGTGCCCCCCCCCTTTCGGTCAGATTCCTGACCCTCCCTAGTAAGAAACTTAATAAGCTTACTAACTCCTGAATGCCAATTTACTGTTAGGAGAACAGGTGCATTAGGTGATAGGAGCCCAACCAATTCTGTCCCGCCCGGGATACGAATTCGAAATCCCCGATAGTGAGTCGATAAGAAACCCGATTGTATTATCGGAACCCTCAAGTCGGTAGCCTGCAGACCTCTCAGACGTCTTCGACTAAGCTGTGTTAGGCAGAGATCAAAGCAAAATTTGAGGGGAATATTAGTAATTTTCTATACTTTTGACGTATAAGCAATCAAAAAATAACACTTACTATCCCGAGATATATACATTTATTATTTAATGTTATTTACAAAAGAGCAAAACATAGATGGAAACATAAGGCACAGACGAGTCACAATTATGTTTGAAAGATTTTTCTAACATTGGAATAGTGAGTTATTGAAATGGGCTTTAAGGAACCGTAGAATCTAATACAATAAGTTGGTTCGAAAGGAGATATAAAAGATTACAGGAGGGTATGGGGTACCGCACTTACGACCCCGCTCCTGTGCCAGGTAAGTCCACTACGGGCTCACCATAGCCCGTGCTACTTGGAACTCTTTGTTCAGAGTAGCTGACTCTAAAAACAATAGCAACGTCTGGGGTAACTGCATTAGACAATCGACATCTGACAAGGCGGGACTCAGGTGTTAAAGCTCGACCCTCCAAACACATTTAGGTGAGGATAGAATTTTTAACAAAGTAAGCATTCCTGCACACGTCCGTGTATGCAACCCATCCAACTGTTTTGATGGTACTTATAGTAACGATGAGGCCCATAGTACATATACCGACGTACAACGCAATAAAAAAATAGAAATCGGTACTATTGAAGTTGGACAAACCACAAAACAATTTTCTACTTAGACAAACTAACCTAACCTTCCTAGGCCTACAATACGCTATCTGAGGCCTAATATAGTACATATGCGTGCTATACTAGGCCTAGGAATAGTTAAGTTTATTTTTTAGCTTCATTTTTTAACTCTAAAGTAAACAGTACAAACTTCTACTATCGAATTGCTAAGTACGTCAATATTTGTACTATGGTGCACATAGTTACAAAAAATACTATCTAAACAGGAGGACAGCTGGACATCTGAAATTCGATCCAGGACAAGTGATGTTCGATCCTGCAGGCACAAACAGGCGAGTACAACTGGACGTTCACACAAGTATAAGCATGCCTACACAAGTGCGCTTTTGACAAGAACAGTTTGTGACAGGTGGTGGATGTGGAGAGCGGGGAGCTGGTGGCTGAGGGCGTGGAGGGCGAGGTGTGTGTGAGGGGCCCCAACATCATGCTCGGCTACGCCAACGACCCCGTCGCTACGGCGGCCACCATAGACACGGACGGCTGGCTTCACACCGGTGACATCGGCTACTATGACAAGGACGACTTCCTCTACCTCACAGACAGGATCAAAGATCTCATCAAGGTTAAAGGATATCAGGTGAGAGGTTAATGCCTGGGTCTTGCGATTTTGATTCTATGTACATCCGTAAGTAAGGAAGTCATGGTTGTCTCATGGATAATACTTAGTACTTAACACAGTGACTTACCAAACCCCATTGTTATAGGTTTGGAAGCAGTTCTCACGCTTGTTTCAACTGGACAGCCAAGAACATGGCAGTCACACTGCACCTGTTTTTATGGGAGTTTTAAGTAATTAATTCTTAGTTCAATAGGCTGTGTCTCATTTAATTCATAGCCTATCTATTATTTGTGACAAAAAGTATTAATAAGGTGTTTTCCCTGCAACTCCAAAGTGCTTTACTTTTGCTCCAACAGGAATAACTTTCTGTTAAATGAGATGGCTTGCTAGGCCAGTAGAAATATTTATTTTTAAGTAATACAATTGCTTTATGTTAACGCGGCCTCTTGACTTAGTCATTCATGCACAATCATAGGCTTCTCATACCTTAATTGTCACTAAAAATATTATGGTTCCACTAACTCTTAGCATTCCACATGTATGTAAGTAGTTACATAACGAATCACTAATAAATTTTCCCCTAAGCTTCATTAGATTATTAATTTTTTAATTCATTTTGTCGTGGACAAGTAGGCTGTGTATACATATGATTTAGGCTTTTATATCGAGATCCCCATCTCATCCAAGGTCGAATTAATGACCCTCCCCAGGATGCAACCCCTCCAAGAAGTTGAAAAACTCCTGGGTTCCCATTTGCTGCTAGGTGAACAACAGCATTAGTTCTATCACTAGTTCTCTCTAGCATTTCCGCTAGATAGAACTAGTTCTATCTAGCATTGCTGCTAGATAGAACAAGAGCAAGAAATATTTAAGTTATGATAGTTGACCATGTGGCTGTGACTGTTGGCAAGGTGTCGCCCACGGAGCTGGAGAACATCCTGAGGAAGAACGAGGGCGTGGACGACGTGGCGGTCGTGGGCGTGCCCCATGAGAAGATGGGGGAAGCACCGCGGGCGTATGTGGTGCCCCGGCCGGGCTCCGCCGTGCGCCCTCACCACCTGCAGCAGTTCCTCGCTGGTAGGTTCCTAGGTGGTAGATTCCTAGCTGGAGCTAGGTTCCTCGCTGATAGGTAGGTTCCTAGCTAGTAGGTTCCTAACTGGTGCTAGCTAGCTAGTGCTAGGTTCCGCACTGGTAGGTTCCTAGCTGGTTCTAGGTTCCTTGCTGGTAGGTTCTTCCAGCGCGCTTATACTTGTGTATATTTTATTGTACGCAATTGCTATCAGCACACTGATATACATATGATTTAAGGAATGAAAAAACACTTGAATTGTAAAAAGTAGTTTTGCGAATGAATTTTAATTGTATGTTGTGATCAAAGTAGAAGACAAATTTGATCAAAGTAGGAGACAAACTTAATAAGTAAACATAGAGATAATTAGAGTGTAAATATATGAATGGTAGCAAGTATACATACGATACTATCATGTATGCCAGTACTAAGTAGGCATATGATCTCAACATGCTTGACAGTATTAAATGCAATCTTAGGCATAAGATTGCAATCTTAAGCATAAGTTAACACATATATGTACTACACTAAGCCTTGAAAAGTTCGGTTCAATTTTATTCTTCATTTTCGGGCTCTTGCAGAATCAATAATGGACGTAGCCTCTATTTTTGATTGCGTACACATCATCCATTGTAACAATTGATAATATAATTTTTGGAGAACAGGTTGAAATATAATGCCACTCTTTAGTGGTGAATACACCGTAAAAGTCACTGTTCCTAGTTAAGTTTTTGTATAACTTAGGTGTTAAATACCGTGTGGTAACCGACCGGTGTCCCCAACAGAGCGGGTGGCCCACTACAAGCGGCTGGCAGGCGGGGTGAAGCTGGTGGCGTCCATACCAAGGAACTCCACAGGGAAGGTGCTCAGGAGGCAGCTGGTGGAGGGCCTGTCAACCCCAGCTGCTAAACTCTAACCTTCTTCAGGTCCTTAATTAACAGGTGGAGGAGTGCCTTGTGAGAGGTCCCTTGTCAGCCACGTGAAGGCAGGAGAGTTTTCCTCTGTTTTAGCCATGAATCACTTAGTGATTTAATGAGAACATTTTATTATTTGATGTCATATATTTTTGTACATATTTAATTTTAGATATTCTTAAGATATAAATAAACTATTTGATACATAAATTTAGATATAAATATACTATTTGATACATAAATTTAGATATAAATATACTATTTGATACATAAATTTAGATATAAATAAACTATTTGAGTAATATTGAGAGAAGGATTTGTACTACTGTACTCGAATGTGTGTGTGAATGTGTTTAAGGGTCAACAGGAGGTCAAGTACGCAACCTTGTTTACAGACTGTTGGAGTCAATGATGTTGTTTACGGACTGTTGAAGTCAATGATAATGTTTACAGTCTACTGGCTTCAGTGATGTTTACAGACTGTTGGCGTCAGTGATGTTTACAGACTGTTGAAGTCAATGATAATGTTTACAGTCTGCTGGCGTCAATTTTGTTTACAGACTGATGGAGTCAATGATGTTGTTTACAGACTGTTGGCGTCAATGATGTTGTTTACAGACTGTTTGCATCAATGATGTTGTTTACAGACTGCTGTCGTCAGTGATGTGCGTCTCTACAGTGTCCTGTTATTTTCGTAAACTGTGACAATTGCCTTTCACTAGTACTGATGAAATTAAATAATCAGCTGACTATTAGTATGTATTAAAATTTATATTTCTCCAATATTTTATATATTATGAAATTATACAAATATTTTAACAATTTTGGGCGTATATTTAGATTATATTGTTCACTGCTTTTCACTGGACAGGATTTCTTTATATTTGATTAATATACAGTTTGACAGATAGTGTTTATTATGAGAGCGAATCCAATCTATTATTGTTTTTATTAAGGCAAGTTTTATTAAAACAATCTATTATTGTTTTTTATTTTATTTTTCTTAATAAAAACCAACGTACTACAAATACAAATAATCGCCAATAGAACCTAAACACCTAACCTAACCTATGTCTATATCTGCACAATATGCTAATATATTATAATATTAATTTATATTTGAAAAAATTCCTGTTTTGAATGAACAGCATGTTAATATTTATGAATGCGTCTGTGGGGTTGCCCGCTGGATGTAATGGACTTGAGTCGAGGATGAGTTGCTGTGAATGCTTCACCCACGTACTACAAATACAAATAATCGCCAACAGAACCTAAACACCTAACCTAACCAATTCCTAAATATGCACAGTAGGCAAATATATATATCAATATAATTTATATTTGAGAAAATTACTATTTTGAATGAACAGCATGTTAAAACTGTTGAATGCGTCATTGGGGTCGACAGCTGGATGGAATGGACTTGATCTGAGGATGGGTTGGGTTGTACAATTAATCTGTCAAAACCACAACATACCATCAAGAGACTAACGCTGAGAGAGGAACAATCATGGACACTTACAGACAGAAAACACCACGTGGCACTGCATAATGTTTCGAACTGGTCACCATTTGTCAGCAAATTTTTCAACTGCCCCTTCCCCCCCCCCCCCCACCCCCTCCTTCCCCAGCCTCCACGCTAGGAGAGTGTTGCGGAATAATTTACCTGGTGTGAATTTGGAAAAGTTGATACGTTATTACAAATAATGAATGGCAAAACTCTACACCCCAGAAGTGACTTGAACCCATATTGCCAGGAACACTATGCAACTGGTGTACAGGAAGCCTTAACCACTCGACCATCAGTGACCATACAAAAAGAGGTGATAGCCGAGGCTATTTTAACCACCTCCCCGACGGCACTTTGATGGTAATCTTGGGTATGGTTGTTTTATCGAATCACCTCCTTTTTGTGACTATTATCAGTTGGCTATTATCAACAGCCAACTCACAAACTATTTTAACTAACCCTATGATGAATGTAACATTTAGCTTGAGACTGTAGTCCCTGTGGTGAAGTGGTAAAGCACTTGCCGGGCACTTCGCGAGCGCTTTGGCCTGGGTTCGTATCCTGGCCGGGGAGGATTGACCGGGTGCCAGTCCTTTACTCTAGCCTCTGTTCACCCAGCAATGAATGGAAACCTGGCTGTTATCAAACAATTTAGCGGGTCGGATTCCGGGGAAAATTAGGATTAAGGACCTGCCCGAAACGTTATGCGTGTTAGTGGCTTTTCAAGAATGTAAAAACTCTTGTATAAATAATTTAAAAAATCATGTAACTTGCTCATTAAGCTAAATGGATTTTGTTCAGTTCCTGAGTGAGTCCATTACGTGCCTCTGTAACCATAACCACTCACGGGATATGTATGGGGGAGCATAATAACTGAACTAAACTAAAACAAAAACAATTAGTGTTGTTGCACGCAAGAAAGCCACTGGTACGCATGAAGTTGGTAAATCTTGCCAGTCGACACCCCCAAGGTCAGATTACCAGGGGGGAGCAACGAGGCTCAGACAGCAATAGTCCATTAGTGTCTGTTGGACTCCCGCACCGTGAGGACTAACGCAGTGTGAGTACTAGCAAAATAATAATAATAATTGGTTTATTAGGACGACATTCCCATCCGGTGGTCACTGGTGAATTGATAACAGATGTGTTCGGTGACTACATGCTTGCAACTTTCTTTATGGTTTTAGCAATCTCCACTTTATCACTACTTTAAGAGACTGTGCTTACTTGTCATTATATAATTAGCATACTAAACATTTAACCCAATTATTTGACTTTGGAAATCACAATTTGTCAAGTATAGATACTGTTCTTAAAATATTTTCAGCTTTCAATAATTCATTTTGAGGGATGATGACCTTCCATGAACATATAGTTTACTCTTAAAAAATATTTGAGAGACTGCAAAAAGCTATACATGAGACCAGGAGGCATGGCAGGAAGTGCAAAGTAGCTCTGTTGAAAAGGTGCGCAGTTAGACAATTCTATCAACATAAAGGGACCAAGATTATTCAATACTCTCTCCCTCTAAACATAAGAGTCAATACTAGGCGACCTCTAATAGTGTTCAAAAGAGAACTTGATAAACATCTCCAAGGGATACCTGATCAATCTGGCTGAGAGTCATACGTCAGACTGCGAGCAGCGGCGTCTATCAGCCTGGTTGATCAGGCCACAAACAAGGGGGGGGGGCGCTAGGTACCGGGCCTCGGGGACATTGATCCCCGGAACAATCACAAGGGAGGGCGTCAGTGCTTGGATTTGGGTGGATTAGCCTAAACATCGTCAAACCAATTAAGAGCTTAATTTACGCATCGATGTCAATGCTACAATATCACAGGTGTGGCATATTGAGCTCCTTTTTCATGCTTTGCAATTTAGTCCTATCTTTAAAAAATCAAACATTCTTTCAGACATTTAAGCATGCGAGGGAAGCGGTTTGATCAGTTAAAGGTCTAATATTACATTAGAATGTCAAAATTACATAACTTTAATGTATATTAGTAGTATATTAAAGGAACATTAGCTTTCCAACTGACATTTTCTCCATAGCTTGAGTTCAATTCAAATTCAAGTACGTTTATTGAGACAATAAAAGACATCTAAATTTCAAGTACAGTATGTTTATTGAGACAAGAAAAAAAATACATCTCAAAGGGATAGAGTAGCTTAGGCTATTTCTACCCCCTCCCCTCTATGTCAAGTCCCCCAAGGGGCGCACATATTCACTGAGTACAAATACACAAATTGCAATGCAAGAATCGCATTTAACATTTCAAGTTAATATAGTACTCTCTAAGAGTATTATAGTGTGCATCCACCGTACTAATTTTTAACTCATTAACGTTCCAAGATAATATCCTCACTCTACTTTCATCCTTGATTAATAATAAAACTACCTTTGCCCTGTCCGTCACATTCCATGAGATACAAGAGTTTCTTAGACTCTCTCAACACTATAACATTTTTGCTTTCTCCTCACTTGCACAACAGCTATTAATATCAAAGGTAATATTATTCATATATAATTTTTTTTTAAATTCTGTATTCCGTTTTACTTTAACCTTTCTTTCAACATTTGTCACTAGAGAAGGTTGAACACCGCTAACACTAATAGAAAGTTCATTTTCCTGACTATCCTCTATCATGAATACGTCATTTTTCTGCCTTACTTTCTTCTACGCACGTTTCACTTTCCATTTCACGTCCTGTTTCACCACCATCTTCACCCCGTCTACCCTCCATAGCTAATTTTTCTAATGCCTCAATCCTCTTGTCTATTTTTTTTTTTTAGATATTCCAATATTTGAGTACCAACCTCCGAGTTCACTATATTGTCCTGAACCTTGTCTCCACAAGGTTTATTTTTTTTCAGCTGCATTTCCTACTTTCCCTAGGCTCGCCTTAATTGTCTCCGTTCCTTTCTCCCACACATTGTTCATAGGAGCTGTCATTGGCTTTCAGCTGTTTCCTCCATGTTCCTGCTGCACAATCTTTCCTTCCTTCGAGGATACATCTATCCTACTTGTAGGACCCGTCCTGGAGTCTCTCAGATGAGGCTTCATGCGGCATAGATAGGAACCAGCATTGTGGCTGCCTCGACAATTGCAACAAGATGGGACGATTTTTTCATCGTTTTTAATCTTAACTCTACACTCTCGAGAGTCGTGTTTCTTACCACAATACCGACACCTGGGATCAAACCGGCATTTCCAAGCCATATGTCCCCAACGAGAACACTTCATGCATAATATGGGCTCCTCAATGTATTTTGCAACTTTCCTGTAGCCTAGTCCTTGCACAAAAATTCTTTCTGGAGCCTCACCCTTTACTAAGGCAACAACCTGGCTTTGTTTTTCACCACGAACACTGTTCCTCTTTGCCCAAACAACACTATCATTGTTGAGAAGAAGATAATCAGGATCCAAATAAGTTGGATACTTAAAAACTATGGTCTGGTTGTGCATCATACCTTCTTCCGGAGTAACCATCACAATATTCTCAAACCCATCCGTCGTTAGGTGTTCCACGCCCTCTTCTGTCCCAACTGTTATGTAGGGCCGGTGAGCACCCTCCTTGAATAGTTCATATTCAAAAAACTCCTTAGCCAAACGAACCGTCCATTCCAGCTTTTGATGAAAGTTCAGATGACACGCTGTAGGGAACAACAGCCTCTTCCTTCCATTAGTCTGCATCTCCCGCGTCCTGCTGAGCAGGGCTTCATTTTTTGGTCTCTTTAATATTTCATCCTCACTGTCACCGTCTCGCTGTCTTTGAATGTTTCGCCGTTTATATCTGTTCACTACTGCTTGATACGGCCTGGTATCATCCTGTCTGTCATCCCCACTCACTCCCAGGTCCAGTGGTACAGGATCGTCCATCACTTATGCAGACTGCCTCATTTGAATATATTCAAATGAGGCGGTCATTTGAATATATCTCAAAGGGATAGAGAGTAGCTTAAGCTATTTATATCCTCCTCCTTGAGTGTTGATGCTGATGCTTGAGTATCACTGTCAAGTCGTATACTCTGAACTTAAGAGTTCAAGTCCAGAGCCTGTTTATGGTGACGACCAAGTTGAAGTAAGTTTGAGACCATAAGACATATCTCAATCGAACAGAGTAGCTTAGGCTATTTCTACTCTCCGAACAGTGACGCCTCTCTATAGTCTGGGCACAAGGTCAAGAAACTTCAGTCTGTTTATATTGTCAACATTCAGGCTGTGATATAATGTGTCAGTCTATTTATAGACACTTGTCCTCATACAAGTGTTTTATTGGATGCGTTTCATTGTGGTAGACGAACATGACCCGCTTAGTTAGTAAAGTAAATTAAATTTTATTCATGAAAGTACATACATAGTTGATTTATAAACATAATGTTGGATTTATAGATAGAGCTAGTACATACAATACCTAAAGCCACTAGCACGCATAGCGTTTCGGGCAAGGTGTGGGCAAAAACACTTAGTCTAAAACTGAATACTAATTGAGATTACAGTATAAATTGTGTTGAAAGGGGAGGGGGGATGGAAGAAAACAGCAATTAAACAAGTTGGTCAACAAACAGTATTGCTTGAAAATAGCAAGACATGTAGGGGGTAAGGTAGGTGTGGGGGTTTTCTTTTTTGCTTTCACGACTGCAATGCGTACGTCGCCAATGTACATGTGGCAGACGCTTCACGAAACTGTCGGAATTTGCAGAATAGAAAATACGAGACCAACCGTACAGGCCCTGGGAGCAAGGTACCCTCCGTAGACACGGAGGGTACTCGCAGTAGGGCGTACTGTATGTCTACAGACACACGCACACGCTCTTGGCACTGGCGGTGAGTAAGGGTGGTGACGTCACGTGGTACAGTGAGGGCGGCTGGCGGCTGCAGGTTATATAGTACCCTGCACTACACTGTACACTGTGGTACAGGTACACTGTGGTAAAGTCACACACAGATTACTTAGGCGGCGGCACTGCCTTAGTTCACTCTAAGTCTCTCACAACGATGTTTGTCACTAGGGGTTACCTGATACCAGTCTGTTTCACTCTGGAGATTTGTCACTTTAGGCTTCTGAACAATATATTCACACCCGTGATTCTGGGCAAGTGTGGTATATCGAAAAGTCTATTGGCCAGTAGACAGAACAGAACACCTCCTCTGGGTAAGGACTCCCTCACTTGAATACTGTACAAGGGCTGCCGGGCAACTCGTGGCACACAGCACAAAAGAGTTACAATTTGATCAATAGCATTGCAGCAAATGAGCGGGAACCAATCACATTGAACGTTCGATGATCAGTAGGAGAAGTGACGTCATGAACATGTCACAAACACGTCATAGCTGTTATTCTCCATCGCGCTGGTTGACCCCAGAGGTCAGACGGTCGCTGGCGTCTCTCCCCTCTCACGCTCCGCACCGGCCAATGTACTCATTGACCCTGTAGCAAGTATGCTTAACTTCTCTGTATCTACTTCCTGCCTGGACATACGGCGGCCTCCGTATTATAAAAGTGTTCCTGGTTAAGTGGGCATTCTGGAGATACCCAACATGCCACGTCACTATCCAGGGTTAAGAGAGACAGGCCTTGCGCACGAAGTTCGGTGCACTGTGCACTGCAATGAGCCATTCAAGTCAGCTGTGGGAGAATCTTGAGAGACACTCTCACAACACATTACATGGAGTTTATTAGGTAGTATTTAGTTTTTCTCTTAAACTGATTGAGATAAGTACAGCCTTTGACATGAATGGGAAGGTCATTCCATATTCTGGGTCCCCCTTGATTTGTAGAGCATTTCTAATTTGGTTAAGGCGCACTCTTGGAATATCAAAGATGTATTTGTTTCTGGTGTGATGCCCATGGGTTTATTTATTTATTTATTTATTTACAAGAAGGTACATTAGATTTATGAGAGTACAGAGCATTGAAGTTTTACATTCTTGTAAAGCCACTAGCACGTATAGCGTTTCGGGCAGTAAACAGAGAATAACAGTTACGCATTGGCGCCCAGTTAATCCTCCCTGTCCAAGAATCAAACCCAGATCAAATCATGCGTGTGCCGGCTGAATGTGGTACCATTACGCCACCAGAGACTCTTCTGCTGTCTTCAAACTCATCACAATTCTATCCTTTCTCTCTGTCTCCCAGTGTGTGTGTGCGCGCGCGCGCGCGTGTGTGAGCATTTTCAACTTCTTTATCTAATTTTGTTGTGGATGGAGGTGGTTTCCACAATTTCTTCCTTCAGTGCATTCCACTTGTGCTCATTCCACTTTCAGAACACGACCATCCGTACAGGGTACGAGTATTTCAATAATAATAATAATAATAATAATAATAATAATTTTATTCACAAGAAGGTACAGTGGGTTGGTGAGATTACATAAGATTGGCATTTGTTACATTCTTGCAAAACCAGTAACACACATATAGCGTTTAGAGCAAGTCCTTAATCTAACATATCAGGTAAGGTGAAAGGGTACATTGTATCAAAGTTTTTATATCAACAAATAACTACAACATAAGTTGACAGAGGTGATTACAATGGTAAAGATATATGTCTGAAGTACTAATATTGGAGAAATGTAAATTTTAGTACAAATTTGAGTACAAAGAACTTTTTTTTATTATTATTATTATTTTCTACCACAGACGTGGTCCCACACATTTACAATGCTAACTAGCATATATATACATTTTCTTCTGTCCTCCATGGACAGGGTGAGAGATTTGTCAAACATACAGTTCAGAGATTTATTGAACAACCACAGAAGGTGATCGTAGTGTTTTTAAAATGTTAGGCTAAGCTACAACTTGTACAAAGAACTATAAGTAACATTGTACCATTACTAGTTGCCTGAATGATTGTTTAAAAAGAAAACTCATGAAAAGACATGGACTTGACCAAATAAATGAAACAAGGTTATCTTCTTCTTACCTTGAGGTAATTCACACATACAAACACACACACACACATATGGTGGTTACACACACACACACACATGGTGGTTACACACACACACACACATATGGTGGTTACACACACACACACATATGGTGGTTACACACACACACACACATATGGTGGTTACACACACATATGGTGGTTACACACACACACACACACACATATGGTGGTTACACACACACACACACACACATATGGTGGTTACACACACACACACACATATGGTGGTTACACACACACAAATTCACGAAAAGAACTCTCATCACTCGATGTCACGTAGAAGTGTTTTTTGCACATATGTCTTGATGTCAGCAGATGAAGGCAGCGCAGCAGCAGCAGCAAGGTGCTGCAGACAGCAGCAGGGCGAGGACGACGCCCCGGCTGCTACAGTGGCAGGGTACCGAACCTCTCCCAGCCATACCCGACACAAATTATGCTGCCTTCATCTTGGAGATCATGGCTGGGTATGGCGACGCTGTGGCTGTGGTGAGTCTTAACATTGTGACGACGGCTAATGTCATAATATTTGTTGGAAGGTTCATCCAAAGGAAACGTAGCTTAAATCATACAAAGTCGTATAAAGTCTTATAAAGTCATACACAGTTGTATAATTCACTATACATGGTTAAGGAAATTGGGTTTTGCTTATATAATTACCAAGATTTCACACTTCTGGCTATTATTACCTTATAAAATGATAAATAATATCATAAAATTATGAGAAGTATTTTTCATCATCTGGCACCATCATGCCCAAACATATTTAATTTGAAATAACTTGGAGACAATATACATATGTGTATATATATATATATATATATATATATATATATATATATATATATATATATATATATATATATATATATATATATATATATATGTATATAACTTACGTATCTGCGATTTTATATCTACATTTGAGTGAGGTGGAAGGGGTGATGTGGCATTAACACAAGACAGAGCAAAATGTGGTATTAATAGGGTATTAATTTCATCAACACAAGACAGAACAAGGGTATTAATTTCATTATGAAATTAATACCCTATTAATACCCTTGTTCTGTCTTGTGTTGATGAAATTAATACCCTATTAATACCACATTTTGTTCTGTCTTGTGTTAATGCCACATCACCCCTTCCACCTCACTCAAATGTAGATATAAAATCGGAGATACGTAAGTTATATATATATATATATATATATATATATATATATATATATATATATATATATATATATATATATATATATATATATATTGACCAGACCACACACTAGAAATTGAAGGGACGACGACGTTTCGGTCCGTCCTGGACCATTCTCAAGTCGATTATGATGAGGACAGGTAGGGACAGGCATTAAATAGGCAAGAGAGAGCTGAGGAGGAAAGTCAGGTGTAGGGGATAGTAGTAATGAGAACTGCAGCAGGCCTATTGGCCCATACGAGGCAGCTCCTATTATAACCACCGAAGGAGATAGTAATAGGAATAAGAAGAGGATAGCAAGGGAGCGTAGAAGACAATGAACAGAAAAAGGGAGAAGAGAGAAAGAAAGGGAAAGAGAAAGAAAGAAATGGAAGGGGGAAAGCTGTCACGTTTAAGTCACGTTTGTTAGAAAGATTAGAGCATTTGAGTATATACTATGAAAGGGAAGAGTCCACAGCAACAAAGCCAGGACTCAAGTTCATGTTGGGTACATTGTTAATAAGAGCCGATTCTACAAGACGGCGTCTGTGTAGAGTAGAGGCAGGAAAGATTATTTTGGAGGAAGACCAATCAATGGGATGATTAGAATCCCTCACATGGCAGAAGAGAGCATTGTTAGTGTCTGCAGACATAACACTTCTCTTGTGTTCTTTAAGTCTGTCATTCAGTGTACGGCCAGTTTCGCCAAAGTATTGGAGAGGACAAGATGAACAGGAAATAGAGTAGACACCAGCAGCATTAGAAGCAGGAGGAGCAGTGTGAACTAGATTGCTACGAAGTGTGTTAGTTTGTCGAAAGGCGAGTTTAATGTCAAGAGGACGAAAGGTATTGGTAAAAGTTTTGAGTTCAGATATGAAGGGAAGGCATAGTACAGTGCTACTAGTGTTGGAAGCAGGTTTAGGATGAAAGAAATTTCGTTTAGCTTGAGAGTGGGCACAGTTGATGAAATGCAAAGGATAACCAAGGCGAGAGAATGATTTGTAGATAAAGGCAATTTCAGAATCAAGAAACTGAGGGTCGCTGATGCGTAGAGCGCGGAGGAAGAGAGAGACGAGGAAAACTTTTCTTAACAGAAAGAGGATGGTAGGAAAAGAAGTGAATGTACATGCCACTATGCATGGGTTTACGGTAGACAGAGAAAGAGAACCCAGACACAGAGCAGTGAACATGAACATCAAGAAAAGGAAGGAGGGAATTAGATTCCCACTCAACTTTGAAATGAATAGAAGGAGCCAGATTGTTAAGAGAGGCGAGGAAAGGCTGGAAAAGATTAAGGTCATGAGGCCACCAGGTATATGTTCCTACCTGTCCTCATCATAATCGACTTGAGAATGGTCCAGGACGGACCGAAACGTCGTCGTCCCTTCAATTTCTAGTGTGTGGTCTGGTCAACATACTTCAGCCACGTTATTGTGACTCATCGCCTGTATATATATATATATATATATATATATATATTTTTTTTTTTTTTTTTTTTTTTTTTTTTTGAGATATATACAAGAGTTGTTACATTCTTGTACGTTCTATATATGTTCTTCTTGTCATTCTATATATGACTGAAAACTCCACACCCCAGAACTGACTCAAACCCAGATCACCAGGAGCACACTGCAACTGGGGTACATGGTAACTTAACCGCTTAACCATCAGTGACCGTACAAAAGACGATGGTAGCCGAGGCTATTTCCCCATCGCCCCGACGGCACTTTGATGGCAATCTTGGGCATAGTTATTTCATCAAATCACCTCATTTTGTGGAGCCACGTGAGCAACACAAATGCGAATAAGCTTGAATGATCCCCAAGCATATATGCAACTGAAAACTCCACACCCCAAGCAACTCCAAACTCTCCAAGTATATATATTCATCCATATTTATTGTTTTACCTGAATTATAGAAGGGCAAACAGTAAAATTAGGAGTTAGCTCTTCATCCAAATTTTATGTCGGAATTTAATTTGAAATTCCATATCTTCAAAGAAGTATATGGAATTGTATATTTTCACATTTTGCAAAGAAAAAACTATATACAGAGCAATTTTGTTTAGGAATTGCTTATATTGGCAACCGAGGGCTGAGAATTGTGTGCACTGGTTAACTGTGGTACAAAAAAATTACAACCCCCCTAGAGAGTCTCAGAAGACCGAGGCCAGAATATGAAACTACAAACAAATCATGCTTGGATATCCACCAAGGGGTCACAGACACCCCCCATAGACTGAAAGTAAAGCTCCTGGTAATGGGAGACTCCAATCAAGACCAAATCATGTGGGAAACAATGGGCCCAAGAGGAGGAAGTGAAACGTAGAGAGCAAAGCATGTAGAAGTAGTAGATATAGAAACTTCCTGATGCAACGTGTCAGGGAGGAATCAAGAAGGGGTGGAGACAATCCAGCTAGGCTAGATTTGGTCTTCACGCAGAATTACGTGTATATTGAGAACATTGACTATGAAATGTCATTAAGAGCCAGTGGTCACTGTTTTAATCTTTTAATATATAGTGACAACGAAACCCATAAAAAAGATGCAAAAATGGGGAGAATATAAGGCTAGCATACAGGAGAGGAGAATACCAGAAGATCAGATTATTCCCGGGGCGCATAGAATGGGGAAGAGAACTCTGAGGAAAACCAACACAAGACATGATGGACTCCGTAACGGACAAACTCAAAGAAGCTGAAGAAAGATTTGTACCACCACTAAGTGTTGAGGGTAGCAAGACGAGCATTACCCCATGGTTCAAAAGGCAGTGTCTGGAGGCAAAGATAAGAAGCAAAAGAGCATGGAAGAAGTATAGAGAACATAGAACAAAAGGAAACCCCAGTGATACAAAGAGGCCAGAAATTAATACATAGAAACTAGGAGAGTGGCAAAGAAACAGTATGAGAATGACATTGCATACAAGGTCAAGTCCGAGCCAAAACTGTTCTAAAGTCATATCAGGAGGAAGATGACTGTGAATGAGCAGGTTATCAGACTTGACAAAAGTGAGGAAGGATACACGGAAAATGATAAGGAGGTGTGTGAGGAACGTAACAAAAGCTTTCAGGAAGTATTCATGCTGGAGTCTGATTTGCCAGTAGAGCTTAGAGGCCAAACTGATCGAGAAATTCCACAGGAAAGCCTCACCGAAATAACAGTGACACCAGAAGAGGTAAAGAAGCAACTGCAGAACTGGATGTGACAAAAGCCTTCGAACCTAACAAAATATCGGCATGGATACTAAAGGAGGCAGCTGAAGCATTGTGCAGCCCACTTGCCGTGATATTTAATTCTTCTCTAATTGAACTTCTTGACAACTGGAAAATGGCTAATGTGGTACCAATATACAAGATTGGGGGGGGGGGGTAGACGGAAACCGTTAATTTACAGACCCGTATCACTAACAAGTATCCCCTGCAAGTTGCTAAAGAGTGAACCGAAACAGGCTGGTAGAATATTTAGAACAGATCAATTTTGTCTCAAGACACCAGCATGGTTTTAGTAGAGGAAAATCTTGCTTGACAAACTTGCTGGAGTTCTACAACAAGATGACAGAAAACAAACAAGAGAAAGAGAGATGGGCAGACTGCATATTCTTTGACTGTCAGAAAGCATTTGATGCGGTTGCGCGTGAAATAGAAATTGAACTGAATTGCATGAAGGACTCCTACTCAAGCTGGAAAAGCAGGCTGGCATATCTGGAGAAAAGTCCTAAGGTGGGTCAGAAGTAAGTCTCAGTAAGAACTTGCTTTCTTAGTAAGAAAGCAAAGGGTTACAGTGAAAGCAGAGAGGGAGAGAGTTTACAAGTGGAGTACCACAAGGGTCGGTTCTAGGGGCCCATCCTGTTTCTAATATATGTCAAAAACCTGACAGGAAATTGGCTCATTCATCTGTGTTTGCAGATGATGCATAACTAATGAGAAGGGGTCAGGTCAGGATTAGATTGTGATGCATTGCAAGAGGTTTTGGATACACTCCAAAAAGGGTCTGAATAATGGCTGCTAGATTTTAACCAATCTAAATGCAAAGTTATGAGGATTGGAACAGGAGTGCGAAAACCAGTACAACAACAGTATAGGATGAAGGAAAGATAAATTTTTCAACCAGAAAAGGAGAAAGACATAACCTGATGACTGATTGGACCTCATAACCTGATTGGATAAATCTGATGCTAGAAGCCCACATTAGGAGAATAACAACAGCTGCATATAGCAAACTTGTCAACATCCGGGTATCCTTCAGAAACATGGCCAAAGGAGTTCTTTGGGTCCTATATTCAGCAAAGGTGAGACCCACTCGTGAATATGCATCCCCAACATGGATCCCTTACCTGAAAAAGGACAAAGAGAAACTAGAAAAGGTCCAAATATATGCAACGAGATTAATTCTGGAGCCGAGGGGATTGAGCTATGAGGAAAGACTGAGGGAACTGGGCCTTACCACACTGAAGGGAAGGGGAGACATGATAAAAACATAGAAATTCTAAGGGAATTGAAAAGTAGGCAAATCAGCATTGTTCAAAGCTAGGAACAGCAGAATGAGGAGTCATAGATGGAAACTGGAGACGCAAATGAGTCAATCAGGAAGAACCTTTTCAGTGTTAGAGCTGTCAGAAATTGGAATAGATTACATGCAGAAGTCGTTGAAGCAAATTCGATTCGTTATTGTTAATATAAATATGATAAAAGCGTGAGAAATATCATTGCATTAATCTACGAACATTCGGAAGGCGGGGCTAGAAGCCTAGCTCCAACTTACGAGCACATCTAGGTGAGTACAGTTTGTTTTTATCTTACAGTAATATGATGTTTGCCTTACTGTATTATGACGTTTATCTCATTATAATGTAATATTTACAGGCTTACTAACGAAGCCAACATAATGATTTATAGTAAGGTTGTGGAAGCAGTGTTGCAACATCCCCGGAGGTTGCCATACAACCTCTTCATCGCTGGTGCATCACAACACTGGAATACTCGCATTTTTTATATCTTTCTTAAGTTGTCTTTACTGGTATAAGAACAGTAATTCTATTAATGTTCATTAGTGTAAATACAGCATCAGTATTATTTAAGCAATTATAAAAAATTTCTGGTAAAATGGCAATTTTCCGACCAAAAATTAATTTCTTTCCTTGTAGAACAAATCAACTTCGCCTACAAACTCAGTGTTCCAATTACACCCAATTAAGAAGGGCGTTTGATAGCCGTAATCATCATAAGATGATCATCGTGTCCAATAACATTATTGATGTGCAGGCGTATTGGTTATTTTAATCCTTTTAATCTCTGCTAAGTTGATTGATTGATAAAGATTAAGCCATCCAAAAAGGGGCACGGGCTTGAATAGCCCTTAAACTGCTATGCATAAGTTTCTTAAACATATAGGCGGTGCCGGTAAGATGTTTTGGTTGTGGTTCAGGTGGAGGCGGAGACGGGCAGACAGCGGACGTACAGGGAGGTGTGCGGGCTGGTGCCGCGGGTGTCCGCCGGGCTGGCGGCCGCCGGGGTCGTCCCGGGCGATACTGTGCTCTTCCTCACTCCCACCATCATGGACTACCCTCTCGTGTTTCTCTCCATTGTGCACCGCGGCGCCACCTGCGTCCCCGTCAACGCCAACCTCTCAACCGGTTTGTCGCTCTCAACCTTAAATTTTGCTGTGATAATTTGTATTTCTCAAACAACCAAAGCAACATATCACTGCATTATTTTGTAATGTAAAGACCCGTGCCTGCATGTATAGATAGATAGAATATATAGATATAAATGTACAGATAGACAACGTTAATATTAAAAATGATGGAAACTTTCCTGCCCTATACATAGATAGACAAGAGACTAAACTTCAATACCCACATAAAAAAAAAACCACAGCCAAAAATGTCTCAAACTGTCAGGATACGTCTTAATATCCGAAATTGTGTCCCAATCTGCTCTCCTTTCACTATACTACTCACTGATCTATCTTTATTTTACATACGGTATCTGTGCATGGGGTTCAACCGCGGAAAATTACCTCAAGCCTATCACCACCCAGCAAAAATTTGCTATCGAAATTATAACAAATTCTGTCTTCAGACAACGCACAGCTCCCCTGTTTAATTCCCTAAAAATGCTGAACAGACACTCACTCCATACATTCTTTTGTACTATTTACACGTACAAAACAAAAGGGTCCCAATAGTACAGGCGGGTTCGTTCTTGACTCACAATAGAGAATTCCGGGATCGAACCCCAGATGAGACAGATGGTTGGTGCGTTTCCTTTAATTAATGTTCCTGTCAACTTAGCTGTAAATAGGTACCCAGGAGTTGGTCAGCTTGTTATGGGGTTGCATGATAAGGAGGGTCAGTAATTCGGCCCAGGGAGGACCTAGATATTAGCATAACATGTTCTGTATGTATAAACTGGTTTCTTGTCCCCCTGACACAATGAATTATTATGAAAAAAAACTTGTTCCTAAATGCTAATATTGATCTGAAACTCTTCATTGTTAGATGTAATAAAACCCATGAGCACCACACCAGGACTAAATATATCTTTGATATCCCCAGAGTCAGACTAAATCTGTGCAAACACTCCATGCAAATAAAAGGAGTACATAATACTCCATTTATGTACACTCATAACCTAATGTACCTTTTTGTATATAAATGAAAAATAGTGTACGTAACCCGTGTTGTACCGTACCCAGATGAGTTGGTGCACGTGGTGAGGGTGAGCAAGGCCAGCTGGGCAGTCGTCCACGAAGACTCCCTGGAGGTGGCCGAGGCTGCCTTCTCCCTCATGCCACCTGGCACCCTACGGCAGCTGTGGGTCCTGGGAGACTGTGCCACACACAGACCCAACCTCACCCACCTCATGACCTACTCCCCCGCGCCTCCCTTCACTAAGGTAACCTACAATATCATAATTTATAAAGTAAATTTTAGATGGTATTCTTACTATTCAATACTTGATTCTTTGTTTACAGTTTTCTGGTAGTCTTTTCAGAAATATTTTTTTACTTATCAATAGGTTCGTAATTTTAAATACACAACTTATGATTTAGATTGAAATTGAAATTGAAATTGAAATAAGTTTATTGAGGTAAAATACACACAAAGGGATGAGGTAGCTCAAGCTATTCTCACCCCGTTCAGTACAACGTGTTAATATATACATACACACATCACAAACAATAAACATATTACCAAACATTCTGAGAGGTAAAAATATACATTTCCTCCCTCACAAGGAGTATGGTATCAGACGTACACACAAATACTTTTATGACCTAGGTATACTGTATAGACAATTTGCAAGACACCTGCAGATAATTCAACAAAATATTACAATCTTGGTGCAAAATTCTTATATCTCTCAAGAATATCATCAACCTTTCCGTTGTGACACATCCAGGCTATTTGTTCAGGAACAGTCCTTATCTCAGTGTTTCTATATACACTAATCAACGGACAATCAAGAATATAATGGGCAAGGGTGTGAGACCTTAACATACCACATAGTTTACACTTCGTGTCATTACCATGAACATCTATCCCATATTCCCAGTAATATTTGTACCCAAGCCTGAGCCGCATGTACACAGAGTCACTCCAAGCATTTCTCCTTTTACCATAAGTGAAATGGGTGTTTTGACTCACATACATGTAGTGTTGCATGGTTTGACTACTCTCATACATTATCTCTCTCCTCTCCACTCCCGCCTGTGCCTGAATATTTCTGATTTTGCTTCTTATTTGTCTCATTGTGAATTCACATTCAATGTCAACTTGTGGTTTTGATGTGGCACGTTTGGCCAAGTCATCCGCCACCTCGTTGAGCACTATTCCAACATGAGATGGAATCCACATGAATTTCACACTATAACCTTTCAGCTGTATCTCAGTTATTCTTCTCTTACAGTCCTCCACTATAGACATGAAGACTGGGTTTCTACTGTTTAAGGACTCCAGTGCTCCTCGGCTATCGACAAATACAAAAACATTTTTGTCGTCATGACGTACTTCCTCCAAACACGCCAGAATGGCCTGCAGTTCAGCTTGTGTGGATGATATATAATTACTAAGCCGGAGTTCAATTATCCTGTCCACAGTCCCAAACTCCGTATAATCCCTTATTAGGACACCACACCCTGCCCTGCCATCCTCCGCCACCGACCCGTCGCAATATACATGTAAACTGTTGCCTCTTGGTAACCGAGATATCATGCTTCCATACAAACACCGTAATTGTCCCGGTTCATGATGAATCTTTTTCACCTTGAGGGGTACAATTTCGACGTCTATTTTCTGTACTTTCCAGGGAGCAGACATATTACACTTTCGAGAGGGTTTACAGCAGTCAAGTACGTCGTATTCCCTGAGGTCATGAGCTAATCCTCTCGTATAGCGAGTCTCCCTCAGTTTCCTGGAAGTGTGTACGTCACTCAAGCAGGTCTGAACGCTCTCAAACAGCTTATCCCCTCCTTTTCTCCGCATGAAACGAATAGATACTCTAGTGTTAATGTCACGGACTCTATCACACACACTCTGTAAATTTAATTCCATTCTCATTATTTCAATCATTGCATTTCTTTGACATCCAAGAATAATCCTCATAGCCTCGTTCTGTATCAGCTCTATTTTTTGAATTCTGCCTTGGCCTGTGTAAGACAATACGGGTGCTGCGTAGTCTATCAGGGATCGAACAGTGCTTATGTATAACATCCGCAAGATAGGTACCCCAACACCTTTACCAGAAAAAGCCAGTGCTTTTAGAGGATGCAGACGGGCTTTACATAAGGTGCTGATATGATTTATTTCAGCATTTTTACTCTCACATGTGTATCCAACATACATGCCCAGATACTTGTACTTCTGTACACGGCTCAGTTCCACACCATTTAGAGTAAGTGTTATATTTCTTCGTTTCCTATACTCGTATTTGGTTTTATCTGCATTTATAACTAAGCCTAACTTGTGACAGGTTGTACCAAGTATGTTAAGAGCATCTTGAATTTTGTTCCCAGAAGTGCCTTGTATAAGAATGTCATCAGCATATATGATCGTCGTGACCCCTGGAGGATACATCTCTGATGCTAATCTGTTCATTAATACATTGAATAAGGTGGGACTTAATACTCCCCCTTGTGGGGTACCTAACTGAAACCTCCGTTCCTCAGACATGTATCCCTGGTAATACACCTGACCTTTTCTGCCTTGCAGGTAATCCCTTATCCAGTGTAGCAATCTCCCTGTTATTCCCAGATTGGCTAATTCGTATAAGATTACTTCCCCATTGGCTTTATCAAACGCTCCTTGTAGATCAACAAAAACTCTACAATTGTCATCCACATTAGACAAACACTTTAAGAGACAATCCGAAGTACTTTTGCCTTTGATAAAACCAAAGAGATTATTGGACATGTTATCACCTACAAGGTAGAGTAGCCTATTTAACAAAATCCTTTCCATCATTTTACAAAAGCAGGATATTAAGGAGACAGGTCTGTAGCCTCCGTTTGACTTAGGGATAGGAATGATGACAGCCTCTTTCCATTTTCTTGGTAACTTTCCCTCTCTATAACTCATATTAAACAAATCAAGTAAGGGATTAGGTTTCATACCGGCTAAATAATTAAGTATGTCATACGTTACTCCATCTTTTCCCGGAGCAGTGGAGCTGCCACTTTTTATAGCATCCAGTAGCTCATCGTGGGTTATCTCAGTGCATGCTATAGATCTTGTATTTAAGGCACATAAAGTTACTCCATTTCTAATATTTTCCCATGACTCAATGGTGACTCTCGTGTCTGCAGGTAAGGACTCCATACCAGCAGCACTTGCCCATTTATCTACTAACTCATTAGCAACTTTCCCTGGATCTGAGTGAGCAATGAATTTAGTCTTACAACCCCTGACTTTATTTACTGCTCTCCATATGTCTTTAAGGTTCTTAGTATTACCAATGGCCTGAGCAAAGTCTTGCCAGTATCTGTCCCGCGCCTCCTTCCTCACCTGACTGCATTCCCTAGCCACTTCCAACATTGTATTTTTCTCTTCATCCCTCATTCCATTTTTTAACCATGCTTTATGCGCACCCCGTAGCATTCTCTCCCATCCCTTGACTTGCTGATCATTGGAATATTTAAATTTCTTAGGTCCGTGCGTCTTGCTTCCCCTGCCCCCGTTATTTTCCCTCTGTACTAATTTCTCTATGTTCTCGACCATGTCCTCGTAAAAACTATCAACGCAGAGCGGCGTGTAATGTTGATACCAATCTCCCATATTTTGAATAAAATAATTTTTCATATCTTTCTTAATATTTAGCCTTTTCCTTTGAAAGTGGACTTGTTTTTTCCCCAGTGGTAATTCAACGTTCAAGGCAAAGTGGTCACTAAGTAGTTCCCGAACAACCCGAGCCTCCCCCATAATCCCCTGAGAGTTTAAAACGCAGGCATAGTCAAGCCGTCCTCCCCTGATGTGAGTTGGTTCATTGTTTCCCAAGAGACAGGTATCTGGATGATCTTGTAGAAACTGTAACCACTTGACCCCATTAGTATTAATACTACCCACTGTCCCAAGGCTTGTGTGCCGAGCATTAAGGTCCCCAATGACCAGTGAAGGATTAGTATAAATGCAGTCAGGTAAATAGTTAGCGTCGAAGCAGTTCCTGGATACATACAAATTAACTACAATAAATTCCCCTTCCCTTAATGATAATTTAACACAAACACTCTCTATACCTTGCGTTTTTGATGGCGGTTCTACTAACTCTGCTGGTATGGAGTTCTTAACATAAATCGACGTGCCTCTGATGTTATTTGCAGCGAAGAGGTGAAACCCTTTATAGCCATTTAATTTCAATAATCCTTCATTCCTATCCCCTGTCTCCTGGAGAGCTACAACATCAATATCATTTCCCATCACATAACAATGAACATCTGTAACCCTGTTTCTTAAACCATTAACATTCCATGAGAACACTTTCAGTCTAGGGTGATCCATTATTAATCAATTCATTGCCTAAGTCATCCCCAATAAGTTCACTAAATGATAGCCATACCTTGTATAACATCTCCCACCTCCTCCCAAGTTCACCAGTAAAAGCGACATTGCGATTCTCAAGAGATTTTTTCAGCCCTGAGATGTCCATTATTGGCCCAAATGATTCCTTCATTTTATGTGTAATTATAGGGTTCTTCCTTTCACTACGACTACCATCATTCACACACACTTCACTTTCCTTCATTTCATCACTCAATATTTCATTTTTGTCCTCAACCACTATATCCTGACTATCCTTCACCGTTTTGTGATTTTCCTTGACCTCCTGAACGTTTAATTTAGCCTCGATGGACTCGATTCTCTGCCCCAGATTTTGGAGGAACTCACCAACTTTTTTAAGTTCAGCCCACACTTCCTTGACCATATTATTATGACCCTCTCTCTGAGCCACAGTAGCCACTTCACTCACCGTTACACTGTCACTGCCGGAGTCCTGAGTGGTGGCGTGGCTGCTTGTTGCTGGAGCCTGCCTAAGTAAAGGTGACTCCTTTACCCACGCATTCGTCCGGTTCACTGGCACTGTTTGGGGCAGACTGTTTTGCTGTGCTCCCGGTGTCTGGGTAAGAGCTCTTGCTTGCTCTGTAACATTCACCGGCCGGAGAACAGCCATACTCGGCCTCTTGCTACACACAGCCGAGCTCGCATTGTGAACACCTCCACAGTTGCAGCATCTGGGAACTATTTTCTCACCCAGATTCAGTCTGTTTCTACACACAGTAGAGAGGTGAGACTTTCCGCAGAAACGACATCGTGGATCATTTTGACATCTCCAGGATTTATGCCCCCATCTGCAGCATTTCAGGCATATTATGGGCTCTTCCACATACTTTGCTACATGCCTGTAGCCAGCCCCGGTGATGAACACTTTTTCGGGTACGTCACCTCTCACTAGAGCCACCACCTGACTCCTAGCTTCACCTTTAATAAGGTGACGCTTGGCCCACACAAATCGTTGGTCGTCGAGTATAAACTCGGGGTCCAGAATCTGAGGGTATTTATAGATAATTACCTTCGTCAGCTTCTCGTTCCCCTCCGGTATTTCCATAAGAATTCCATCGTATCCTTGCTGGGTAAGATACTCCACTGCCTCCATAGAACCTACCGTTAAGTAAGGTCTGTTTACACCTTCCTTCAGCAGGGGCTCGAACTTGCGGTGTTCTCTTCCGAGTTTGACGGTCCACAGCAGCTTCTGATGATAGGCCAGCGTGCATGAGGCAGGGAAGAGAAGCCTCCATCTCCGCTGATCCTCACCTTCCTGACATCGTTCCGTCCGTTTGTCTGCATCAGTCTCGGCGTCGTTCTTCATTCTTTTATCGTTTCCGTTAAGTGTATTACTGTCCACACTACGCCTTGCCTCCTGTCTTCTTCGTTTCTTCTTATTCCTTGTCAGAACTTCTAGATACTCGCCCTCCTCGTCTGACTGGCTGCTTTCAGGGTCCATGTTAATAACGCCGTGAGAAGTAGCCATGTCTTCTGGTGACTGAGTCTCCATCTCAGTACCCAGCATGGGGGGAGGGGGGGGGAAGGTGCGGAGCAGGTATCTTGACCCGACCGCGTCCCAGGTAAGACTGATGATTTAGATTGTGGGAGAAGGTGGTTAGTGTTTGGTGTGGCTGTCAAGGTGTGGATTATTACAGGTCATAGGCTACGCAAGCACTCTGAAATGTATAAATGAAAATACTTTTATGGCAGAGAACAAAACGGATAACGAATAAATAAAAATAAATGTTTTTACTGTTCTAGTCGTTGAGGACATTAAAGTTCAAGCGGTGTGTTTACTGACCAATTACCATGTGGGGTTTTTCAGTTTAGTAATTTATTATGCAGACCGTACCCATCCTTAGGCGGTGGTGGACCCTATGCTCATCCGTGGATGGGTACGGGGTCCACCTGTACTAGAAGAGAAAGTGTCGCCCTTGGCGGAAATAAATCTGACTGGGAAAACTGTGGTGAGTAGAAGATTATTATCATGATCTCACGGACACCCAGGTTATTATA